>NC_041394.2:205251069-205433569 GCF_900747795.2 Erpetoichthys calabaricus | reverse complement strand
GTTCCCACCTCCCACTCTAAACTACTTGCTCACTGGCAAGGGTCATACGAAGTTAAAAAGCAAAAGGGATTCGTCGACTATTTGGTGAAACAAACCAATCGTCGACCGAGAGAGCGGATATATCACGTGAACATGCTGGAACCGTGGAAGGAAAGGGACACTGATCCCACCTCCGGCCAGCCCCGCTCCTTCTTTGCTCAAAGTAACACACTTAACTTCGGGTCTAATTTGAATAACCGACAGAGGTGAGAGCTAGAGACAGTTATCTCGTCCGTCCCGGAGGTGGTAGACGAAATACCAGGAAGGACCTCTCTAGTTGCCCATGATATTGTGACTGAACCCGGGGTCATAGTCCGAGAACGCCCGTACCGTCTTCCCGAGGCAAAGAAGGCGGAAGTGGAACTGGAAATCAAGCGCATGCTGGATCTAGGATTCATAGAGGAGAGTCATAGTCCCTGGTCCAGCCCAATTGTCTTGGTTCCTAAGCCTGACGGAAGTTGGAGGTTTTGCAATGATTTCCGTCGGCTTAATCAGGTCTCACTATTTGATGCTTATCCAATGCCTCGAGTGGACGACCTTCTTGAAAGGCTTGGACAGGCACAATACATAACGACACTTGACATGACCAAAGGGTACTGGCAGGTTCCTTTAACGGACTTCGCAAAGGATAAAACCGCATTTAGTACCCCTAGTGGGCACTGGCAGTATTGTGTCCTTTCATTCGGGTTACATGGGGCTCCTGCAACTTTCCAGCGTCTGGTGGACAAAGTGCTCCGCCCCCATAACACGTATAGTGCTGCCTACCTGGATGACGTCGTCATCTATTCCAGCACCTGGAAGGAACACCTACAGCACGTTGGAGCCGTATTGCAGACGCTGGGGGAAGCTGGTCTTCGAATCAATCCAAAGAAATGTTTCTTTGGATTGGAGGAAGCCAAGTATTTGGGCTACCTGGTGGGTCGTGGTATGGTGAAGCCGCAGTGCTCTAAAATAGAAGCCATTTTGACATGGCCCCGTCCACGAACCAAGCGGTAGGTCCAGGCATTTCTTGGATTGACGGGGTACTACGGTTTGTACCACGTTTCTTGGAGAGAGCCGTGCCCTTGACTAATTTAACAAAGAAGAGGGCTCCTAACACTGTGGTATGGACTGATATGACTGAGGCAGCCTTCAGTGACTTAAAAAGGGCCCTGACGTCGGCACCCGTTTTAAAGGTGCCTGACTTTTCACGGCCTTTTATCTGCCAGACGGACGCTTCGGACACAGGCCTAGGGGCAGTGCTGAGCCAAAGTGTCGATGATGCTGAACACCCCATCATGTTCCTGAGCCGGAAACTGTTGGATCGGGAGACCAGATATGCGGCAGTGGAGCGAGAGGCTCTTGTGATTAAGTGGGCGATCACACAGTTGAGGTACTACCTCTTGGGTCGGGAGTTTACACTAGTCACGGACCATGCCCCTTTACAGTGGATGGCCCTACACAAGGAGTCTAACCCGCGAGTCACGAGGTGGTTCCTCGATCTGCAACATTATGAGTTTTCGCTCATTCATCGGAAAGGTTCTCTACACGCCAGTGCCGATGCTCTCTCCCGTGTTCATGACCTCTCGGTGCAGAACGCCCGACCCAATGGGTCTGGGCTAAGGAGGGGGCCCTGTCACACACGTGTGTTTAGGAGACAGCTAAAGGGCTTAAATACAGGTAATTCCATGCCAGACTAGGGGGTGGCGGAGTGCACTAATTTTCCCTCTCGATATTTTGCAGACCATTCTAGGGAAATCCCACCCGGCTCTGGGGCAGCCACTGACATCACTTCTGGTTCCCGTACTGATGACATCACTTCCGCTACTGGCCTTTAAAGCTGCCATCTTGCTTCATAGAGATCAGTTCTGTTTTGGACTCTGTTGAATGAGCATGGCTCTATATATCAATCAATTTTGCAGCCGTAAACGATTAAATGGGTGGCTGCCCCAAACCTCCTCGATGTCTTGTGGTCGTTTTTGTGACAATATATATATAGCATTTTTAATGTAGGTAGATCATTTCGACCTGGTCATTTAAAAAATAGCTCACAAGCCGAAAAAGTGTGGGCACCCCTGATTTACATGATCTACATTAATACAGTAACTGAATTAGGAATCAGTTTAGTTGCTTCGAAATTCAGAAGATTGGTGGAGTTCTGCTTAAAAGTGTTTCCAGACTATAAGATCTTGCTAAAAACAGATGTGAATCATCTGGTTCAATTCTGTAACACTTACTTATCCATGCAAGCATTCACTATCTTTTGTTTCTTCAAAACAAAATTAATGTTGACTTACTGGAGAAAATTAAATAGGTTGGATAAAATTATTAAATGAAAAAGAAAGATTGAACCTGCCATGTTTAACTTAAGGTAGGATTCTCCATCTCACTATTTAAAATTTTTAATATTTACTATTTTTTAATAATATGTAATAATATTTACTGTACAAAATATTTATACATATGTAATGTTAACATGTATTATTGTTAACAGGAATTAAGGAATTATATACGTAATGATATATCATGATTTGAAATACTGTACATACATTTCCTGTGTCTTCCATGTCTTAAATAATCTGTGTTAATGTAGGATGACATAAGAAATGTGAGGCAAGAAATGTTGTACACATAGCTAGACCAGAATTTTTTTTCATATGTTATAGTAATAATGACATAATGTTGACATGAAGTGTAAAATGTGTATAAGTGTATTGATAGATTGATAGATGATATATGAACATAAGCAAAAACAAAAGTAATACATATAAAAGAATCAACAAGAAACAAAGAAGGCATGAAACAAACATATGAACCCCATCCAGTAGAGGAACCCTGGTTGAAATATAACCATAACAAAGGACAGGTTCCTGTGTAGTGGGTTTTCCTGTGGAAAAAACACAACCATGTGGACAGTGGTGAATTTTGGTTTGTCATTGTTTGAAAAATATGCAAAATATCATGTTTTTCAAAAACGATGGTGATGTAAATGTGAACCATAAAATATATTTGATTTTACTGGTGTAATGCAGGTAAACACAGACGTGTGAATGATACTTTAGATACCAGTATTTCTTGTTTTTTCAAAAATCTTTAAAAAAAAGTGAGATTTACAAAATCACATGCAACACAAATCTGAGTGTAAAGTTTGCAAACAAAATATTTAAAAATATAAATCAAATTTCCAACAAGTTACATTCAACTAAATGATAGAGTAGCACATGGGTACAGCACTTAGCCCTTCTCCTTGTTTCCTGCTTTCAAATCTTGACCTGTATGTGGTCCTCTGGACACTTCAGTCGTTCTCCAATGTCCCAAAGATGTGAAGGTTAACTTGACTGACTTCTGCAAATTGACCCAGTATGAATGAGAGTGAAAGTGTGATCTGGAATCACCTAACATTGTTTCCAGGGTTGTTTATTATTATTTGTTATTTGGCTGACATCTCCGTCTTGTGGCCAACTCTGAAATGAATGACATAGTTAAAAGAGGATGAATGGATCAATCATAATTATAATACAGAAAATAAAAGGACCATATCTGAAAAAAAATCTTAAGTGAATATCATCAATAATATACCTATGTAAAGCCTGTTTGATATGGTCACAAAACCTAATGCTATGCAAAAGTAAACTATAATGTTGACTTGATTACCATTTCTGTATTTGTTATGTATTTTTCGTTAATTAATTTTCTAGGCTAAATTTATTTTTGCTCAGACACCTACATAAACATGATTCATTTGTAAATTGATCAAAGTTTTTATTAAAGAAATTATAACTTTCCAGAATATTGTGCAAATGATTGGAATTTCATGTAAAATATAAATTCAGTTGTTTCAAATATTTTTATTTTAGCTGTAAATTAGAAAATATATAAAAAGTTTTCTTTAAATGTATTATTATTGCTTGCAAGTTTCTAGTTAAGTGTATGAGCTTTTAGCACTTAATGCAGTAGATCGATTTCTATTACTTATTTTAACAACTTTAAGTAATTTAAAAATGTCTTGGACTAGACATTGAATCTTTTAATGGTGAGCATTTTCTTAATTGAGCATGTTACAGGCTTAATTAATGAACCGCCTGCCACTTAATCATTAGAAAGAAATGATTTAGGGTGACCTAAACCACTTTCTGCTTTGAGGATCCTAAACAATGGATAAACGTAAGGCTGTAGAATACTGCAGCAGAGAGTTTTAATCATAGTAATAAATTTTGAATAATAATTTAATGAAGCAATAATCTGTGATAATCACAGTTTGGCCACTCCAAAGCCTTTTCAGCAGCAATTAACTTTTTAAGGTTAAGAGTCTTATTAATGACATTTAGCTGCTTCTTGGATGCCAAATAACATTAAATCAATCATATCTTCTCAATTCTGAATAAGCAAGGTACTGCACTTCTTGAGCTATTATATTTATTAGCAAAAACTAATAAATTGATGTAAGACTTACAACTATCACAGAATTAAAAATAGCATTTCTTCTCACAATAAATAAACCATTACCAGTTCTAATGCGCACTACCAGATGATAGTTGAGTAGCTGTATTGACGATTGACTTTAATAATTAAGTGTGGGTATCACTTTGCATACTCTTGCATGTTCCTATTATCTGCAAAACTGTGAATCCTGTGGTATCATTTTTTTTTTGCTCTGGTTACACTATTAGTTTTACCAAATACAGAGATTGTCACGCGTATGCAACTGGAGATCATTTTCTTGGCTCAATGGAGGTAAGCGATACCACTCTGGGACAAGATGGGGAGCTGCCACTAATGGTATCATCTCTTTCACCCACTGCTCTGTGAGGATATTCTGTGAGGGCACCAAACCCTGACTGTAACAAAAAGGACCATTCAGACTGTTATCAGCAACAAGTCCAAAAGCTGAGGTCTGTTATGATATGTGGTTGTGTTAGGGCCCTTGGCAAAGGTGATTTATACTTCTATGATGGCAGCATTAATGCAGAAAAGTACATTGAGATTTTAGAGGAGCATATGCTTCAAGACGACATCTTTTCTAGGGATGTCCATGTATTTTTCAAAAGACAATGTAAAACCACATTCTGCACACATTACAAAAGCATTCCTCTCGAAGAAGAGGGTACGGGTACTGGACCGACCAGCCTACAGTCCTGATGTGTCCCCAATAGAGGATATGTGGAAAATTTTGAAATGAAATATGTGACAATGACAGCCCTGTACTTTTGCACACCTTAAGACATATTTGCAGGAAGAATGGGACAAAATAGCACCTGAAACGCTTCATTGCTTGTTAATCCTCAGTGGCAAAATGTCTTTTAAGTGTTGTGAGAAGGAATGGTGACACTACAAAGTAGAATAAGTTGAAGGCCTGGAATGCAGGAATGGATGCATAGTAAGATTTTTTAACTCTTTTGAGACCCTCCCCAACGGAGTGACATGCCGTAACAGGGCAACACACTGAAACGCAATTGATGTGTCTGTCAAGGGTTGCTTGTCTATCATCAAGGCAACTGCAGGTTCACAGTACCCTGCAGGTATGCAGCACCTTGCAAGTTCACAGCTTCACAGAGGCAACTGCAAGCTCACCGTCTCTGTGCACAATGCGCCTGTTGCCTGATGGGTAAAACAAATGCTCAAATTAAGGGTTATCCACAAAAGCGAGCGATGGAGCCTAATTGTTCAGGTCTCAAAACCGGATGGCTCAGTCCGGTTTTGTATAGTTTTCCGGCTCTTGAATAAGATTTCCAAGTTTGATGTGCACCTGATGCCACTTAGATAGATGACACAATGGAGAAACTCAGGCAATCCTTGTATATCTCCATCCTGTATCTCACGAAGGGCTACTGGCAGGTGCCCCTGGAGGAATCCAGTTACGAGAAAACCACATTCACCACCTCAGATGGACTGTTTGAGTTCACCAAGCTCCCTTTTGGTCTCCATGGGGCTCTGTTGACTTTTCAACTGATGATGGACCAAATCCTGCATCCCCATTCTGCATACACATGAGCATATGCATATCCCGACGATGTGGTCATTTTCAGTATTGTCTGGAGCAATGCCCGTGACAGAGCCTTCTCAGACTAAAAAGCAGCTTTATCCTCATTCCCAGTTCTGCAGAATCCGGACTTTTCCAAGGAATTTGTTCTGCATATGGATGCAAGTGCTTTTGGTTTAGAGACGGTGCTTTCTCAGTGTTTTGAGGGTGAAGAACACCCCATCACGTTTCTCAGCTGGAAACTGCTTCCCAGGGAGTGCAACCATAGAAAAGGAATGTTTAGTGATTAAGTGGCCAGTGGATGCCCACTGGTACTACTTGTGGGGGTGGTGGTTTACGCTGGTCACTGGCCACGCTCCACTTCAGTGGCTCTACAGACAGTAGTGGTTTATAAGTTTACAGCCATTTGCTTTTGATGTTCACCACCGTCCCATGGCTGCGCACGTCAATGCTGACATTCTCTCGGACCTGGCCGAACCCAGCTTGTTCAGTTGCTTTGCCCACACCACTGTGGACAATGCTAAGAGGTGGGTGTGTGAGATTTTTTAACTCTTTTGAGACCCTCCCCAACGGAGCGATATGCTGAAATGGGGCGACACACTGAAACGTGTTTGACACCTCTGTTTTTGGGCTGTTTGTCCAAGGCGACTGCAGGTTCACAGTGCCCCACAGGTTCGCAGCACCTAGCAGGTCCACAGCATCACAGAGGCAACTGCAAGCTCATTGGCTCTACATGTAATGCTTCTGTCGCCCGATGGGAAATGCAAGGAAAATTATAACTTGGCCACTGACCTGGTCTCAATTCTGTCTGTTTGCTGTGTCTGTGTGTAGTAGAGTAGGTGCATAATAACAATAAAAGGAAATGGATTACCTTTACATTTGCTGTATTTACTCACCAGGCAAGGTAATCTGAACTGATTTACCAATAATATGCATAAAATAGACACAGTAAGTGTTTATTCTATTATTCCATTTATGTGATGCAATTATGTAAGATGACATAAAAATATGAATAGTTGAAAAAAATCAGGAAAATATATTGTTATCAGTATCAATTTTTTGTTGTGGAGTAGAAGTCCCAAAGTACATAATCACAGTAATTTCCAAAAACACTTCCAGAATACCAATTGAAGGCCAAACCTCCGCTAAATATAAGGACAGTACAGAATGTTTATCAAATAAAAAGGTTTATTTCCACATAAAATGTTTGTAACAAGAATAAAGCTCAATAAGCAAAATGGAATTGCCTAAAACTAAAAACAATCCATGTGATCAATGTCTCAATACAGAAATCCAGAATAAGATCCAGAAAACAGAAAATCCAATAAATCAAAGAAACACAGAAAATTCACCAATTCCTTAGCACATTTGACATGAACCACCAGGAACTGTGGAAGACCCTCCGCATTTATAGAGTGGAAGGTAATTCCTGGCAATAACTGGCAAGTGGCCTGGCCTCTTGTGTGACCACCCACAAAACAAATGGAACATAACACAGCCAGCTTACAAACTTAAACAAAATGAAAAGCAAAGAGTAATGCACATAATCAATGAAAGGAATACTACCATAATCAACATAAATCAAAGAATCAAAAATGAACAAAAGAGATATAAAACATGTATTTGGTACAGACATGAGCATACAATGTTACAGAAAATGAGAATCAGAAATTCACATGCAGCTTACGCATCATTAACTGAAGAAGTATTTTTCCAATGCAAACTGGAGTAAATATTTGTCCACCCATCTGTGGCTGCTTACACTTTAAAAATTGATAAGTGAATAATTAATTTCTGCATGACCATCACTTTTGGGAATATAAAATGTCCATATGGCTAAATGTGGGCGATCTGATAAAAAAAATATTTTTTTTCATTACACTTTCAGGGTTTATGATATTGCTTTTGTACAGGTTTGCAGGGTAAACTACCTATTTTAGTTATTTTTCTATTGGACATGCCTACACATGTTTCTGCAGTGTTTTGCAAATGGGCAGCACCCAGCGTCAAAGTAGTGCTACTGTTTTTGTGTGGTGTCTCTTTCTTTTTTAGTTTCACATCCATGATGCAGACTATATCAAATACATCAAAATTAAATGCATATCATTTACAAATTTAAGGCATTTGATTGTAATCATTCTGTAACAATATTATGGTGTACAGAATGGCCAAACTATTCCAAATACAATAGCTGCTTTAGCGTTGTTACTCTTAGTGCACCACTGAGAGTATTTTAACCCATTGTATCTGTTTGTGGTATCAAAGCTTCACACCAGCTGCTTGGAAAGCTCTACAGCGAGTTGTGTCAGGAGCGCTAAGGATTATTGGAATACAGCTTCCATCCCTGGAGGACATTTATAGCACACACTGCCTCAGGAAAGCCGCCACAATCTGCATGGATCCCACTCACCCATGCCACTCACCCATAGTTTATTTGAACTTCTCCCATCTGGAGAACACTTCAAAGCTCTTCTTGCACAGAACTCGATTCTCAGAAACAATTTGCACTATCTGCACTATATGTACATGCATATTGTGCTTATACTTTCATATTGTGCATTTTTCATTGTATCTGTATAGTATTGTTGTATTTATCATTTTATAGGAAAATAAGTTTATGGAGGAGTTACATATTGAATCTCATTGTACCATACAACAGCAATAAAAGAATTCAATTCAGTTCAATAGTAGAGAGTGTGTATGATTATGATTATAACTGGCTTCTAAGTTGATTTAGATTTCCAAGAACTATCCTCCTGGAGCTGTGTGCTGATAGAATACTAGAATGTATAAATGATATCATTTTTATGAAGAAATGTTTTAACGCATGTATATTACATTTTACAGATAAATTGTTAACTTAATTTAAATAATGTATACTGCTAATAATTAAACATGTGGGGGTATGGGGCTAGCTATGAGCTGGTACCCAGTCCAGGGTTTATTCCTGCCTCACGCTATATGTTTGTTGGGACTGTTGTGACCCTGAATGGATAGATGGATGGAATAATTAAACATGTATAACAAAGATTTTTTTACATGGAGAAAGAAAATGGAAAGACAGGAATTGGGAGCTGGTATGTTTGACAGACACAGTACTGCTGTAACAAATTATTCCACCCAGGGACGCATGCATCCCATCAAGCATCTTGCGGGAGGCAGGAACAATCCCTGGACAGGGTACCAACTCACTGCTACCCCACGTTTAATACATACTTTAATGCATTTCATCATGAAAATGGTATGAAGTGTATATCTTAATGTTCTAAAATGTTTACAGATCTGCAATATCATGAATGTAATGTATTCTGTGTGGAGATCACTGCCTGCACCCTCCTATTGATGCAAGAGAAAGCCCGTTTAAGAAGTATGTATTGATTAATGAATGGGTCACGGAACACCTAGAATACAAAGCATTTAACGTGCTACTTTAGTTATGATGGGATTTGAGAAACTCTAATAAATTAAACATCGTTTTAAGATGAAGTGTTCAATTTTCTACTTTAATGACAAAATAAACTACGATATTAAAGTAGAAATTTCAAGATTAAAGTCAATATTTCAGCTTTAATTTTGACATAGACCTTTTTTATTTCACTATGCCCCTATTTTGTTTTTCTCTGTGGCCCTAATATGCTTCCATATGACAGTCAGACACTTGCTTTTCACATTGACTTTTTTATTTTGGGGACTGTGTGACTTTCTGAACTCAAACATGGCCACGCCATCAATTTCCTTTTGTTGCTCATATCACTGCCTAAGCCACTAAATAGTATGTTTTTCCTTTCCTCCACTTCACTGAGCAGGACCTCCACTTCGCATTCGGTGAAATTCTTCTTTTTTATATTTTGTCTTTTAACAAAACACTGAACAGAAGTTGCTGTTTATATTGATTTGCATACTCAAATATGTGAAATTCTGAGAAGAGTCGGGGTGGAGCTGTAGACATGTGCATGTGTGTTAAAATTCACATTGATTGGTATTTATAAAGGGGAAATGTGCAGAACTTTGCTTACGCATAGTTTTAAGCATCTAACCTTTTTTTGTGTGTACGTACATTTCTGTTTTTGTGTGTGTGCCACATTTTAGTGTGAATTTTATGCGTGGTGTTATACATGAGGCCACAGGTGATTAAAAAAATATTTTGAAAAGCAGGCAGAATCAAAGTCAGGCAACAGGGATGGGTCACAATACTGGGATTAAATCAGGAAACAAGAGCGAAAACTCACTGCAATTAGTCATAAACCTGTCTGTTATCCTTTGTCTGTCTAAATTACTATGCAAAAGTTTGTCTTTCAAGAGGTTTATGCAAAACCCAAATGATGCACACAAGCTAGCATGTGGTCATTGCAAATGAGGCCCAGCACAACAACACCATGCACAGTGACTTTGGTACAAATAATTGGCAACAATGCTGTTCTCATAAACTTCAAGGCTGGAGCCATGTAAACAAGTCACAGAAAAGCAAAATAGCTTAACAGCGATGTCACAAACAAAAAAAAATCCAAAACAGACTATAACAACTGCAGGAATAAAAGTAGTCCAATCTAATTATACAAGTGCTAAAACCAAAACTCATAACATAACTTTTGTTATTTTTATGTAGGTTTTTCTTTATTTTTGTTCTTGAGTATCATGGTGTTTATCTGTCTTTTATATGAGCAAGTAGCGCAGGCAGTTACTAACACTGATCACACAGGCTAAAGCACTTGAAAGCTCTCTTATGGGAAACTGCATTTGTTTGTTTATATTATATATTATACTAGCAAAATACCCGCACTTCGCAGCGGAGAAGTAGTGTGTTAAAGAGGTTATGTAAACATATATATACATATACATATATACATATATATACATATCTACATATACATATATACATATATATATATATATACATATACACAACCACATATATATATATATATATATATATATATATATATATATATATATATATATATACACATATCAACATATATATACACAAACATATACACACATACATACACACACACACATATACATATCTACATATATATACACATATATATGCATATCTAACATATATATATAGACATACATATATACATACATACATTCACATATATATATATATATATATATACCCAAATCCCCGCGCTTTGCAGCGGCAAAGTACTGCTTTTAAATTTTTATTAAGAAGAAAAGAAAACCTTTTTAAATTGAGGGAAAATATACCAATAACAATTTGTTAAGGATCTGTTTTTTTGTGAAGCTGGCTCGCCATATAAGGCCGTCCTTTCTCCTTGCTTAGCGGTTCTGTATTGTTTTATTGTTCGTTTATTACAATTGTTATAGTTATTGTGTAGCTATTTGAGACTCACTTTTCTGTTCAGGTACCCATTTCCTTTATGTAGTCCGCGGATTCTCTGCTATTTTTTGTTCATTTATTACGATTATAGTTATTTATTGACTCCCTTCTTTAGCTGACTGCCTGCTCATATAAGGCGCTCTGCTGTTTTTTTGTGAAGCAGCATTTACACAGCTTCTCCGCTGTTTTATAAACGAACGCCATATAAGGCCATCCTTTTTCCTTGCTTCACCATGGAAGCAGCCTTTTTATTTAATCCACGGGTTCTCTGCTGTTTTATTGTTCGTTTATTACGATTGTTATAGTTCTCTTTGTATACCACGTTGTCAGTTCAGAACTCCGGTTGTAATATGACCAAGCTGTGCAAGCTTACTGTTGAGAATGCAATGTATAGTTGTACAGGAGAAAAGTAATCTTGCCTCAAATCAATGGCAACCTTTTGTAGGTCTATGAACTTAATTTAAACTTTAGGTTTACACGGTGTTTTGTTTCCGAAGTACCTGCACTCATGAATATGTCTGTATGTGTCAGTCGCTTCATATTCTTTTCCTACATTATCAATTGTGTAATGTGTTTTTTGAACAGTTTTGATTCATTGAAGTGATCACTCGTGCTGCGTTCAGTCATTTCACGTGAGCCGCTCTCTTGTGTGATGTTGCGATGTCCACGGCTTTATTTAATGTTAGCTAAGACCCGGCACTTAAAAGTTTCTCGCTACAGCAATTGTAACTCCATTACAATGTGATCCAAAGTCTCGTTTATACCTCGTGTCTTCTCATTAAACTTGTATGTCGCGAATATGGTATTGCAAACGGCAGCGGGAGCGTTTCTATAAACTTAATTTAAACTTACGGTTTACACCGTGCTTTGTTTCCGCAGTAGCTGCACTTATGAATATGCTTGTATGCGTCACACGCTCGCTTCTTATTGTTTCACTGCCTTCTCAATTGTGTAATGAATGTTTTCTTCGGTCATCCTTTTTCCTTGCTTCGCCAAGGAAGCGGCCTTTTTATTTAATCAACGGGTTCTCCACTGTTTTCTTGTTCGTTTATTATGATTGTTATAGTTCTCTTTGTATACCACGTTGTCAGTTCAGCACTCCAGTTGTAATATGACCAAGCCGTGCAAGCTTACTGTTGAGAATGCAACGTATAGTTGTACAGGAGATAAGCAATCTTGCCTCAAATCAATGGCATCCTTTTGTAGGTCTATGAACTTAATTTAAACTTTAGGTTTACATGGTGCTTTGTTTCCGAAGTACCTGCACTCATGAAAATGTCTGTATGCGTCAGTCGCTTCATATTCTTTTCCTACATTATCAATTGTGTAATGTGTTTTTTGAACAGGTTTGATTCATCGAAGTGATCACTCGTGCTGCGTTCAGTCATTTCACGTGAGCCGCTCTCTTGTGTGATGTTGCGATGTCCACGGCTTTATTTAATGTTAGCTAAGACCCAGCACTTAAAAGTTTCTCGCTACAGCAATTGTAACTCCATTACAAAGTGATCCAAAGTCTCGTTTATACCTCGTGTCTTCTCATTAAACTTGTATGTCGCGAATATGGTATTGCAAACGGCAGCGGGAGCGTTTCTATAAACTTAATTTAAACTTACGGTTTACACCGTGCTTTGTTTCCGCAGTAGCTGCACTTATGAATATGCTTGCATGCGTCACTCGCTCGCTTCTTATTGTTTCACTGCCTTCTCAATTGTGTAATGAATGTTTTCTTCAGCGCTCTTTGGGGCTCTTCCTTGTTTTCTACGTACTGCGTTCATAGTCAGTTCACGTGATTACGTGGGAGGCGTGATGACGCGATACGCAACTCCGCCTCCCACAGCCATCGAGTTGCAGTCTGTTACAGTATATGGACAAAAGAGAGGTTCCAGTTATGACCGTTACGCATAGAATTTCGTAATGAAACCTGCCTAACTTTTGTAAGTAAGCTGTAAGGAATGAGCCTGCCAAATTTCAGCCTTCCACCTACACGGGAAGTTGGAGAATTAGTGATGAGTGAGTGAGTGAGTGAGTGAGTCAGTGAGGGCTTTGCCTTTTATTAGTATAGATACCTCACAGCAAACTTTTTGCCACATTCTGAACAGACCACGCTATATTATTCACCTCCTGATATTTTACTTACTTTTTTTTCAATTTCATGTTTCTGCAGACATTGAAGTTATTAAGTATTTACCAAGTAATCAAAAACAAATTGTAATGAGGGATCAAAAGAGAAGAAGAAACGTATTCAGAAGCAAAATACTTCAAAGACAGGTACTAAATTCCCCAAGTTCTAAATTACCTTACTCCTTTGCAGTGATAAAAATTCTCGGGTATAGGACCTTGTCTGGTCACTATCTGTGAGGGGTTTCAACTTTGCATTCAAGATCTTAGACCTAACACTGCAGCAAAGATAGAGCAGGTATTGTTAACCTAGCTTAACAATAACATATTTTACTAACTACTACTGGAGTAATAGTAGTAAGTAAGTAAGTAATTTTACTTTACTACTTACTGGAAAACCATTAGATTGGGTACGTTTTACACAAATATTAGGAAGATTTTCTTCACACAGAGAACCACAGACACATGCAAGAATTACCAAGTAGTGTAGTGGACGTCGCACTTTATGGATCTTCAAAACTCAGCTTGATGATATTTTGGAAGAATTAGGTGGATAGGACTGGAGAGATTTGTTGTGCTGAATGGCCTGTTTTTGTCTAGATTTTTCTATTGTTCTAATGTACGGTGTGAATGTATTCTTAAAAGACTCACTTCTTCAAACAAGATAATTTTGTATATTCAACAACAGCATCCAAACAAATATTAAATGAAAATACTAAAATGGTGAATGTTAAATTGTCGATTCACAGTAAATTCTTTTTTTCAAGGATGGACCCCCAAGTTTGCTTTTACAGATTAACTCTCCCTTTCTTTCCATCTTCAGACAGGGAGACCTTCACATTCCAGAAGGGTAATGAGGACATCAATTACCTATCTTCCCACCTACCTTCTCACAATTTTTTGATGAAAGGTTCTTCTCTTCTATACTTCTAGCTCTTCAAATCAGTAGATGACTGCTTTCAGTATAAGATTGTATATAGCTTTCTCTACCCACACTTGGATACCATTATGTAAGAATGTGAAAACATAAATAAAAACAGTACAGTTTGGGGGGGAATGATCTTTTAGCCACCTACAATTCACCTGAAAAGCAGAAAAAAACAGAAGGAAATCATCATTTCATCTGTGCCTCTCAAGGTAACTACTAAGTCCTTGTGACAGGACCACAGGTCTGGAGTTGCTATAATTTATTACATGTTATGACCAGTGCCTTCAATACTATCCAGCCATCCCTGTTTGGGGGTAAGCTCAAAGATATGTAGGGGGATTAACCTATGGTGTCCAGGATAATGGACTATCTTTTGGGCAGACCACAGTTTTTAAGACAAAAGGATTGTGGATTTGATACGGATGTGAGAAACACTGGAGATCCATAAAGAAAAGTCCTGTCTCATTTTATCTTCATTCCATACACTACAAAAATAGCACCAGGTCAGGTCACTTGCAGAAATTTTTAGATGATTTTGCACTTATGGGGTGTATTGATAACGGGGATTGAACAGAATACAGGAGTTAAAGTGGAGAAGTTTGTTTTTGGTGCAAAGAGAATTGTCTGGCTTACTTATCTAAACTTATCATGACTTACAAACCAGAGCGCACATTAAGATCTCAAGATGCAGGTCTGTTTATGATTCCAAGAATTAATAAAATAACAGTGGGAGGTCAAGCTTTTAGTTACAGGGCCCCTACACTGTGGAATGGTCTGCTTGCTACTATAAGAGATGCCTCTTCGGTCTCAGCTTTTAAATCCCGGCTGAAGACTCACTACTTCAGTTTAGCATATCCTGACTAGACCTGCTGATTAACTGTACAGACTACATCTCTGTTGTTAGTCATTAGCACTAAAACATAAATAATATGATAGTTATAATTTGTTACTAATCCTCACCTGTTCTGTTTCTCTTCTTGGTACTCAAATGTGGCACTTGGTGCCACGACCCACCTGTCAAGTTGTTTTGCCTGCCTAAGGTAAAGTCATCGCTGATGGAGGATCACAGGAATCATGGGGTAGAGGGATCCTTTCATCGGATTGGCTGGCCCAGCGCTGTTTCAGCCGTGGAATGGCCAAATGGGGGAGGCAGCTTGATGGCTGAAGTCTCCAAGACTCTAAACATTATGTGATATCATCTACTGTTAAATTCTACTCCATACTTGTAATTTTTTAAAATTTTATACTGCATTGAGGATTACTTTGTTCTGTTCCGTGTATTGTATTGTATTGACCCCCTTCTTTTTGACACCCACTGCACGCCCAACCTACCTGGAAAGGGGTCTCTTTTTGAACTGCCTTTCCTAAGGTTTTTTCCACTTTTTCCCTACAGGAGTTTTTTTTAGGGTTTTATCCTTGTCTTCTTAGAGAGTCAAGGCTGGAGGGCTGTCAAGAGGCAGGGCCTGTTAAAGCCCAGTGCGGCACTTCTTGTGTGATTTTGGGCTATACAAAAATAAATTGTATTGTATTGTATTGTCTGTATCTTAACATCAGCAAAACCAAGGAACTGGTTATTGACTTTTGCCGCACCAAAGAGCTGCTATGTCTGGTCACTATTCAGGGAGTGGATGTTGAGGTGGTCCACATCAACATCAAGTCTCGTAACACAGAGGAACTACATAAGAAAGGGCAGAGTAGACTCTTTCCTTAGGAGACTGTGTTAATTTATTGACATCCTTCACATCTTGTACAACTCTGTGTTGGCCAGTGTGGTTTTCTACATTATGCTGGGCTAGTAACATCACTGAAAAGAGGCCCACCCATCAACAATCTAATTAAAAAGGCTGGTTCAGTTATAGGATGCACTCTAGAACCACTGGAGGTAGTAGCAAAGGAGAGAATTAAAACAAAACAGTGCCATTTTGAATAATGCTACACATCCCCTCTCTGACACACTAACACAGAGTATTTTCAGCCAATTAATTATTCAGCAGAAGTCTGTCAAAAATGCTACTGGGGCTCCTTTATACCTACAGCAGTATGTCTGCATAATGCACAGCTGTCTGTGACTGTGACAACCAAGTCAAAAGTTTTCTTTCTTGCTAAGTTTTTTTTCTTTTAGCCATTCTGGTGTGTTTTCAGAACATATTGTGTGTATACAGTATATACAGTATGTCACTTTATCTATTTAGCTATTAATGTGTTTATTTATTTACAGAGCTTCTATAAAAAGCCAAATTTCCCCCTGGGGACAAATAAAAAGGTCTATCTATCTACCTGTCTATCTAACACATACTACTAATTGCTAATGCTATTTTTAATATAAATGCTAGTTGTAAACTCAAAAAATGATGACTAATTACATATACATACACAATTGTTTAAATAAAATTCTTACAAAAGTATACTCCAAGCATAATCATATATCAGACGTTTACAGTTAAATTCAAAGGTCTACCCACCCCAATTGAAATTTCTGCTTTTGATAATGTAATGTTGAAATGAAGACAAATCATGTAGCAAAAGTTCAATTTGTAAACATACAAGTACAATACAATACAAGTCTGCCTAAGATTTTACCGTCTTAATTCCATATTGAGTCACTATGTTTAATTCTAAACTTTTGTGGATTCATAAAAATAATTCAAAGGACATTGAATTTCAGGTTGGACAGACTGTGATTATATTGTGTTAAGTGTCTTAGAACAGAAAGACCTTTTCTCATTTCATGTATTATTACATTTCTACATAGTCGATTTTCTACATTTCCAGGGGAAATAACATTTCACTTTACATTTTGTGATTTTTGAATTAAAGTTGCATACATCTATGTTTGTTCATTTTGATCATCATGACATATGAGAGAAGGAATATCAATTCTTGTACTGGAAGTCACATTTTTATTCCTGAAAATAAAAAGTAATATGGAAGATGTATGACTGTTAGAAGCATTTACATAATTATTCCTCTTTGAATACACAAAACTGACAAAGCTAATGATTCAGAAGATACTAGTAACAATATTTGAAAACAGTGTATAAACAGTTTAGTCATTCTGTGTTTTAACTTTTTTTAGTTTAGTTTATTCTGCCTTCTTGAAAGCCTATTTCAAACAGTCAGTAGAAAGCAGCTTAGCAACTGATCGCATAATTTGTAGGCACAAGCAAATTATTCTCTAGTGTATCAGATGCTTAAGATTTGTAAAATTGAAATTGGGGCTATTAATGGTGCATGATTTGTAGCATGTGAGCGTTGTTGCAAAATACCACACCAGAAATCTGCCTGATTTAGAAAGAATTTAGATGAATTGTTAAATTAAAGAAAAACCTAAGATTAGCATCAAATTGATTGGCCCTATTTTATAGCAATTTGGCATTATATATCCAGATCATAAAGATATTAACTAAGCATCAGTTCCAAAAATAATTCTTATGTTCTTAGTGTAGGCATGACCAAGACTTTTCTTGAAAGCAGACATATACCAATTAAGCATGCTTAGAGTGGAAGCACCATTCATAAAGTCATTTAATCGGTTTGAAACAAGATCATTCAGAGATAAATACATTGTTTATTAAAGGAACCTTTGTAATCATATATAGACAATGTACAAAGCCTGTTATTTAATTCATTTAATCTGTATTATGAACTGGGTTTATGGATGCAGTAGTGTGAATATTCACTTACAGAAAATCAGAATTAGCCAAAGTAATTTCACCTTAACAAGTTTTAGTCATTGCTTGATAAGTTCAGAAGAAATAGTTTCTAAGAGGATAAAACCTTAAACAATTCTCTTTGCATGAGTGACTCAAGCACATCATGAGTCAACTTCACTGGGCACTTGAAACACAAACTCATGTCCTCACATGGGGTTATTTATTGGCATGTGACATCATGGAAGCTCTCTTCAGTTAAGAAAGATGACCAGCTGCTATGAATGAGTGAACAAAAGGGTGTGAGGCCTCAAAAAGACCCAAAACCCAGGCCAATGCCTTCCCTAAACTTTCCAGAAATGAGCCTCACTTCAAGCAGCCTGACCCCAAACATTACTGGCAGGCTTTAGCCTGCCCAGGCCTTAAAATTGGGGAAAAAGTCTATTAAAGTTTAAAATACCTTGCATGTCCAAAATTTATCAAAATGCCACACAAGGGAGAGGTCTAGTAAAACCGAGAAACCATAGATATTTATCTCAAAAGATAAAAAAAGAAAATGTTTGCCTAAAAAATAGCAAATAAATCCTAATATAATGCCCAGAGCCAAGAACAAAAGAAGGAAACAATAACAATTAATTACTTTACTATGAAAAACACTCCAAACAATAATCAGTGCACCATTGGACGGTTTGCTTCTCAGCCCCACATATACAGGCAGAGGATGATCCTTCAGCTATGTGATCAGGGTAGCTCTGCCTCACAAAACAAGAGGGATACAGAAGAACACGTGACACATACAGTAAATAATATAATTAAATAAAGTTCTTACAAGGAATACATAGATATGATTAACATGTGAAAATAATACTTTAACATAAACACAGAAAAGGAAAATATCAAAATCAAAGAAACATGCCTTGACTAAAACATGATATGACATACAGTACATAAGTAAGATTTCCAACTCCTGTGATTTTTTGGGACTGCCACATTTTGCCATTTTCTACTACTAAGGGGCTTCGCTCACCAAACCCTGTGTTTAGTTTTCCAGATAAACACTTTTAAGATTTTTTTTCTTTGAATAGTTGCTATTTCATTAGTTTCACTTTTACTTCAGAATTTCTTTAAAAACAATATTTGGAATCTTTAGAGTCCCAACATGCTGAATCTTTTAAATGAGGTCCGTGAGACATGTGTTTAATGACTTTGTACCATAATTCAGGATAGGTTTCTCTGTTTGGAATTTCAGCACAGACAAAACAATCTGCATCATCAGCAGTTAATAATTTTTTTGCAAAGTAACCAATAAATGCATGTGAGGTAAACCCCGTTTTTTGAAATTCTCTGACTTAAACTTCAAAGCCTTATAATATTTACATACTTCAGACATATCACCTATGTCCATATATTCTATCTCTATTCGCCTTTTCATTATTTCTCTGAGTAATAATTTCTCTTTGTTTGCGCTAATGTGATGTTTACTTCCTTTTTTTGACACTGTTGTTTTTTTCTGCTTTCATATTCTGTGTCTTGCTCTGCATATGTTTTGCGCCTACATTTTTTTTTGAGTCTTTTGAATTCCTCTGTTTTCATTATTTCTAACCTGCTCTGCATGTGTTTGGCCCTCTTGTTTTTTAACCTCTTTATGACGTTTTACTTTGTTTTCTACTCTTTGTCTTCTATTTCTGACCTTGCTTTGTCTTGCTGATTTTTTCAGTTACACCTGGTTCGTGATAATTATTTTCCCTTTTTTCGAGTAATAATTTCCTTTTGTTTGTGCTAATGCAATCTTTACTTTCTTATTTTGATACTGTAGCGACCTCCACATCCGGCTCGAAAAGAGAAAAAGTAAAAAAAAAAACAGGCAGATGTAGTAAAGTCTCACAAATGTTTTACTTGAACAATCAAGAAAAAGAACACGGACTTCGTAACCCCAAACACAACCTTCTAGCATCCTCTCCAACCCCCTCCTTCAGTCCCGGGACCTCTCCAACCCCCTCCTCCAGTCCCGGGACCCCCCCCCCTTACTGCATCAATCAATACCCCACTGTCAGCCTTCCGTGCTGTACTCTGCCCTCCCTCAATCGAACCTAACAGCCACTCCAAAAAAAAGGCTTCGACCTGGAAGGGACACTAATATACTTTCAAATTTTCCTGCTTTCAGATTCTTTACCTTTCTCTGCATGTGTATCGTGCCATCGTTTTTTTTGAGCCTTTCGAATTCCACTGCTTTCATAATCTTTAACCTGCTCTGCATGTGTATAGCGCCAATTTTTTTGAACGTCTTTATGAAGTCATACTTTGTCTTTTAATTCTGAGCTTGATTGGACATGCTTTTTTTTCAATTCCACTTGTTCCGGAATGATTATTACTTTCCTTATGTTCTGAATTTGCACCTAGATTATTCTTTTTCTTTTTTGCATTTTTTTCCTCTCCAACGGTTTTGAGTCTCTTTTCTCCAAGCTGCTCTTGCTTCTTCGCTTAGTCGCTGATGTTTCATATATAATGTATTGTCCTTATACGCTTGTGGAAAAAACTTTAATACACAAAGGCACCCCCCCCCACACACACACACACTGGAATGCCCCGATTTAAGCAATAAAACACAGGCAGGAGAAAGCGTCAATCATTATTCTTTATCTAAATCTTCAAAGAGGTAACAAGTGTATTACATGTTAGCCACATGCTAGTCACATTGCTACAAAGGAAAAAAATGTCCTCAGGCTATATTTATACAATTCATTGATTAGGTCACTTTTCTTTAAAAGGAATTCATTACAAATTCAGAAAACTTTTAACATGATTGGTTACACCTAGTTGCTAACAGGATATGGCAGATTTTGATACCTTAGATGACCACAATTTGATTGATAGTCCTGTTTGTTTAGAATGTACGTGACTTTTTGAATGTATGTTTTTCATTTTTATTTTTTGGGAGCTGTGTGAACGCTTAAAAGGAAGGAGAAAAAGAATAATGGCCTATATATATATATATAAATATATTATGATCCAGCTTGGTACAAGACAGGAAACAGTATTGTAAGGGAAAAGTTATGCCATAAATATAGCACTTCTCTTAAGGGGTTATGTAAAGAACAAGAAATACATTTTATCATAGTGAATAATAAAATAATACCATCAGCTTTTAGGCATAAGCTCAGAAGAATATGAGACTCAAACACATGCCAGATGCACACATAGAGCAGGATTCAAATTTAACTCTTTCACGCTTTATATGTGCTGAGAGCCCTGGACTGTGTGTGCTCAAGCCTTGACACGACTGAGTGTTTTGCTGCCCGTGGTCTTATTTGATATTGGTTGTAAGTAGGGCGTGTCTTGCAAGAATCTCATGTTCTGCGTCCCCGCAAGACGCTCCGTGGTCAATCTCTTTCGTCTTGCAGGTCTTTTAAGTGTCTTCCGTGATCTTCACGCACATCTCGTCTCCCTAGTCATTCTTTCCCAGGATTTTTTTTTATAATAGAGAGATTATCCATTTTTGTTCCATTTTGAAAGTCTGGGACATTATTTTCTTCCTTATACCTACTATTTTATTTTAGCACTGCAATGTTTTGCTCCTATTAGGAGTTTGTTAACATAGGCAAGTGATCATGCAGACTTCAGTAGGTCTGTAAATATACTCTCGCAATGTGTTCATAATCACTTCCAGGCATTCATCGTGATATTCTTGGTTTCAGAGATCACTTCAGATGGTCTTCATGCATGCTAAAGCCAAAGTGGATTGGCAAGTGCCTGTATCTATGAATAATGTACAGTTGTAATAATTTTGCTTACTGTTATAATCACTTCTTTTAGTGCATTTATCAAGAAGGAAAATATCAAATACCTATGGACCCTTGAAGTTCAAAAATCCTTTAATTCTTTAAAAATTGTTTACCAATGTCCTTATCCTCCTTAAGTCTGAACTGGGGGTGAATGCATCAGGAGTCTGTGTGGGTGCAGTTTTGTCTTTACAGTTATAGTAACATATACAAAATGTAGATATACCTTTTGCTTTTTTTATAGTAAATTATTTTTGATGAACCTAACTATGAGCTAGATACAGTTCATGGGCAGGTGGTAGTGCAACTGGTCAAGCTGCTACTTGCTGTTTCAGAGGCTCTGGGTTTTCTTTCTGTGTAAGGGCTTGAAACGGAGACATCTGGGGCCCTGAGCGATTTCTCACCAGTGTCCGATGAAGACTAGCTGTCTACAGTGAAACACAGGAATTTAAAGTTGCAGTGGCAAAACATGCAAAATGGCTGTGGCCAATAATTTGTTCAATAAAATGTATGTTATTAAAGTAATATTTCCTGTCATAATCTAATTGCAGACCATTAAGCATTTAATGAAAATTCTGTTCTTTAAAGTGGCCCTGCAATGGACTGACATCTCATCCTGGGCCATGTGTTGCCTTGTGTCCAGTGTAGCTACAGTGAGCTTTGGTCCCAAACAAACCCTAAAGTCAATAAGTAGGTTTGAAAATAATATCTGATATTATTTAAGGTGTATTTTTTCATTACAAAAAAAATTTCAAACAATAAAATGAGTATTATTTCTTTTCCGTACAAATCAGATTAAACAATAATATGCTTTTAGACTCCTTGATAACACAGGTTTTCTATGGCTTTCCATGTAATATAATTATCTTTTGAAAGATTATGTCTTTTTTGCATTGGAGAGTCAGGCTTGCACTCTGAAGTGGATAAGTTAATGACTCTGCTGGGTGAATAAAAATTACAATTTAAAAATACTTTTAAATGGTTGAGTTTACATAATTTGGGAGGCATTTTTCTAGCCTCTTTTTGTTCCTAAGTCCTATATGTATTTTGAAGATCCCATCCATTTTTACCCCCCTTCTCATTGTGATTTGGGGTCCCCCACTAGACTTGAGGCCAAAGCTGTCACACAAGTTACTTATGAAATAAATAGCTTTGTAAGAAGACAGAATACAGACCAGCAAAAAAAAAACAAAAAAACAAGGGGTCCCAATGACTAATTCAAACTATAGATCAGGACTTTATTAAAGAAGTGAAGAAAACAGAATTTGAACTTGATGATATTCCATGGTTGCAAATTAAATTTTTAAACTGTTTAATAAAATTTTTTTCAAAAAAACGTTTCTGGTAATGCAGTTGGTTCCATTTATTTTTTGTTGTTTATGATGGTTTGTAAGACTTGCATTGTTTCCTGAGATACAAGATAGCAACCATATGATCTCAAGCATTAGCCAAGTTCTTTTGTTTCCATGTGATGTAACAGTGGCTACTTTGAAATAAGTCATCAAGCAAACAAGATCATCAGTTTTTGTGCTTCTGGGAAACCTGGATATTTTTTAAAACATTTCAAATCTTTATCTTTTGTTTTGTAAGTTATCTATGCTTTTTCAATATACCTTTTCCCAACAGCAAGATGCATATTTTTTGTGATCTTTTTTTTTAATGAAACAGTACGTGTACTCAA
This sequence comes from Erpetoichthys calabaricus, assembly GCF_900747795.2. NCBI lineage: Eukaryota > Metazoa > Chordata > Cladistia > Polypteriformes > Polypteridae > Erpetoichthys > Erpetoichthys calabaricus. Next base: position 205,410,065 of record NC_041394.2, on the reverse strand, counting down.
GAAACCTAAAGGTAAGCTGCCAATTATGAAGAGAATAGTGTAACCCAACAGTGCCCAAAGCCTCCCTAAACGCTGCAACCACAGAATCACACCAATAGGAGCCTAGGGACAAATATATGAATACTATTTGAAATTAACCATACTGCCTGAGCAGGCTAGAAAAATGAAAAGAGCAATATTAATAGCTCCCAGGCAACCAGGTTCTAAGTAAATTAGCCAAGGAAGACAAGTTGGCTAGGGATCTGCACTGGCAATCAGAAGGTTGCCGGTTCGAATCCCATAAATGCCAATAGGGACTCTGCTCTGTTGGGCCCTTGAGCAAGGCCCTTAACCTGCAATTGTTGAGTGCTTTGAGTAGTGAGAAAAGCACTATATAAATGCAAAGAATTATTATTTATTATTAGATTAATTAAAGCACAATTGATTCAACATGAGGACAGTTCGAGGAAGATTAAATTAAAAAATAAGAGATGACAACTGTTCAAAGTGACAAGCTCTGTGGTTTTTCATCAAGAGGCAAGGAGTAATTTGGCTCCTAAGTAGCAAGACAGAACAATTCATGTTGGTGAGAAGTGAGAGTAGAGAGGTCCAGAACATGTGTAAAAAAGTGCCAGGCAAACAAAGTGAAGAGAGCCGCCAAAGTGGATCATAGGAGATACCAATTAAAAAACTTTTCTCAAGGGGTGGGGTAAAGTCTATAAAGTGTTTTCAGTTGCATGAAATGATAATTTGGATTACTTAATATATTGAATATTCCTTAATATATCATACCAGCAAAGACGGGAAGCCAGAAAAGAGAGATCATTAGACAAGAGCAAAATTAGAGGGATACGTTTTTTAGGATGATTTGCAGAGTAGAGAGTAAAGGGTGGGGATAGGTTTCTTCATAAGCGAAAAGGAATTGAAAAGTGTTTAAAGAGGGAGGGAAGGAAGAGGGTTAGATAGTGAGATTTTAAATGTCCAGAGCTCTGACTGGAGTTGTAAGCAAAAGAAGAAAGATGAACAGCAAAGGTAGACCTAAGCCATCAAACAGGTCTCTTAAGTAGGTGCAGTCCCAATTTCTGCCAAGAGGGAAAAGCTCACAGCCTGACACCAATCAAGAATACAGGATTATGAAAAACAGCAGTACAAGTATCCCATCTCGTAGGAGGAGCAACAAGTCTTTCAACACGGTGCCATATATCAAAGGTATAGGATTAAACAGTCCCTAAATAGTCTGTTTTAAAAAGACTGATAATAAGCCTTTCATACTTAATGGGGAGGCCAAATTAGACTTGATGAGGATGGGCAGTAGGACTAAGCCAAGACCTGAATGAGCACAGTGTAAATGCCCAGTTATAGAATTCTAAATCAGGAAGCAATACTCCACTGTTCTGCCTGTCACAAATTAAAGTGGAATGTTTACTACTCTCTTACAATCCCATAAGAAATTAGAAAGGAGTGCACTGACTTTGCACCAATATTTAGAAGGATGGTGGGGTAACACAGAGCTAGCAAAATTAAAAGAGGAATAATATTCACTTTAATAATAGCAAGACAAGATTGAACAGAACAGAACAGATAGCCCAGCTATTAACAGAGGTACCGGCATCAGTATCAGTATATTTGAGCTTGGTGAATGAAAGATGGAGGCAGAGTGACAAAGATTGCTGAAAAGAAGAAGGGAGGATTTTGGCCAGTTTATTACATAGATAGATATGGGTTTAAATGATTTACAGTACATGTTTTTAAAACATGTGGCAGACCCAGCCCAAGGCATAATTGAACTAAGTGACTGATAAGGGCCCCCAAGGCCACTAGAAAGCCCACAGGGAGCTCTTGAAATGTCCCAAATGAGAACTTTTAAAAAATATTATTATTATTATTATTGGAATTATAAGATTCTAACTTGCAAAACATGAAAAGAAGCAGCAGTAAATTTCAAGGAACAGAAACAGTTATTCATAAATTGTTACAAAACACAAACTGGTGTTTTAGCAGTGTCTGTATGTATTAGATGCTTTCTACAGTTTAACTGGTCTGGTTGTCTGATATGACAGACCTTTCTGTTGTTTATACGTTGTCACCAGCCTGAATACTTATTTTCCATTCTCATGACAGTATCTTTCCAAGTCCAAATAAGAACAATGTCCTTCATTTTCTTCCAATGTGTCATGTCATCTTTCATGACAACTCTGCCGAGTCATTTTCAACAAATTGTCAGTCTCGCCAAAAAACATCTTCAATCAACAATCTAACTACAGCACAGGTAGGCTACTTCTCGTGTCTCCCGCTTTGCCAGAATCACAGGGCACCCATCATGTTATTAAAATAAGGAAATTGTTTGGAGGGCACAGATGAACGCTAATTCCCCTATGTCTGTATGATGCAATTTACCCAGAATATACTGGAAAATAAAATATAAAAATTTTAAATATATGTAATTCTGCATGGTGTTGGACTTAAAGTGTGATGTATAAATCTTGACATGTTGTATTTTGGCATGGATTTGTGTTGCTCGGATTTAACGTACGAGATTTATCCGAAAACTCATTAATTATACTATGTGTCGGCTCTGCAGTGAAGCAGTGTGGCCACATGAGAAAGAAATGGGAAAAATAACAGATTGAACTTTATAATCTTAAGGGAACATATTATTTTGTGATATATTATGTCTACAGTAATCACACAAAAACAATATGTTATTTGAAGCTGGTGTGAGCTGGTGTCACGAATTGTGTGCATGAACACGCATTGTAAAGGACAATCAGTCAGAATAACATTTGGTTACAGTCTTCTTTGCGTCAAAAAGCTGAAAAAAAAAGTTATGTCACAGAAAAGGACATGTCCTACTGGGGCAGAGAAAAGAAAGAAGAAGAAAATTGAAGGTGAGAAAAAACAGCAAGATAAAGATAAGTTACGTAATGAATTTCAGCATTTCACCATAATCACTTGCTAAATTGCGTTATTCAATTCAGTCAAGGTATGTTTGGCTAACTTTAGCTAGTTGGGAGGTGAGGGGTAGCAATTTATGAGAAGGATGTAAATGCATATGTGTCGTCATAAAATCAATGTGGGACATAGACCTATTTTCTAAAAACAAAAAGTTAAGTTTATATATATATATATATATATATATTATTTTACAAAAGATGTGTTGGTTTAGAATGGCATCGACTATGTCAACTAATCATGGCAGCCCCATCACTCGGGGTGTAACGATACACATCAAGGCGCTTGATTTGTGTCACATTATGATCGAGTGAATATAAATAAACTTTAAGCACGTGTAACATTTTTGAAGTATTCCAGCTTCAAAATAATACATTCAGAGAGAAACTACTAAGCATACAATAAAGATATATTTTACTTTTACATAGTAAAAATGACACAGAATCAGTGTTTCTTAATACTTTTTCATCCATAGTATGAGAAAAGTGGAATCACACGTCATTGAAAAAACAGCAACAACAACAAAAAACTCACTTAATGTGTTGCTGTGGTGTGTGGAAAGCCATAAGAGTAAATGTGAAAAGCCACTGGAGTCTAAAACGTTAGAAAAGTCATTGAGTATATAAAATGTTTATAAAATGCCAGGCTGACATTGGTATAATGTAAGCAACAGCCCTGACATGTGGGATATCAGAAGAGGCATTGCCTTTTTTCTCAAAAATACATGTAAAAAACATTACATTTTTTTGCTTGAAAAATGACATTTTTATTAAATCTATCTTTCTACTGTAAAATGTGCAAAACGCTAAAAGCACAAAGTCATAAGTGCAGATGTTGTAGTAATGATACAAATAATAACAATGAATAATTTTAATAATAATAGTATGATCAGCATACTTCTCATCTTCAGATTCATCAGAATCACTTTCAGTTTCACTGTCTGTTTCAATTTCACTGCCTGAAGACAGGTTCACCTTGTCATCCCTGCTGATGTGAGGCGTTTCTTACTAGACGTTATTATGAGGCTTGGAGAAGACATGTCTACACCGTTGCCCAGGTAATACTCAGGCCTGACGCTTACGCAAGATATGCCTATACCTTTGGCCTAGTACCACACTGCACTAACACTGTTGGCAATTTTACAGCCCGAGTAATTATCTGTCTAAAATTTATGCGAGACATGTCTATACTGCTGCCCGCGGGACTTATGCTTTTAGTACTATTTTTACAGCCCGAGTGATGCTTAGGGATAAAGTTAAACAGGTTAATCAAGTTGCTATAGCTTGGGAGAAAGCCCATCTTGTTCAGTACTCCCCATAAAAAAACTGCCAGTTTATATAATCAAAGCGCTTTTCAGCATCACGAGAGAGGAAAGATGATGGATTAGAAAGGGATGGGGCTGCACTAACAAATAATAAGAGTATGCACATATTATCGATGTGAAATGACCCACAAAGATGGCTTCCCTCAACATGTCAAAATGTGGAAGGGACAACTGCTTCCAAAATATAGAAAGCAGTTCCAAAGGCAAACCGTCCACACCAGGTGCTCTGTCAACATTCATGAAAGTCAGTGTCTCCTTAACTTCACGCTAGAGAGATTGGATCCCCTGAAAGGGAGACATTCTCATCTGAGAGACAGGGGATAGGAACACTACTGAGAAATGATTTGACAGGAAAATTTTGAGCTGGAAGAATCAAAGAACAATTTGGAGTAGTTGTCAAGAAATTCCTTATTAATTACAAGAAGTTCTTTAGAGATAGCACCTTTTTATTACTAGTTGAGGGGTTAGAGGCAAAGAAATTGTTTAGCTTGATTTTCAGTGTAAGCAATCTGCTTGATTTGGGCCCAAATACATGAAAGTGATCTTCAGTGTGATGAATTTGGAATTTGTTTATTTGAGACAATCAAACATTAAGCTCACTTTTAGTGTTAGCAATGACTAGCTTATATTCTTCATTGACCAGAGGTGGATTTTAGTTTGAATTCGAGTTCTGCAGTTCTGTGTAGTTTAGTATAAGCGAGATACAATGAAAAAGGAAAACAAAGAAAAAGGAAATTGAGAAATTACTAATAAAACCTTTGGTGGCTTCTGTAAAATATGAGACAAAACAAAATGAAGTGTTTGGGCACCTCTAAGGCGAACCCTGTACTGTATAATTAGATGGCAAAAAACAGCAAAAGATAGCAATTCTTTAAAAAGGTCTTTTCAGACTGGAGTCAAATGTGTGACTGATTCAAAATGGTGGCAGCACCCCTTAAGAAGAAGCCAGACTAGAAGGGGTAGGGCCAGTAATCCATGACAACTCTCAACTCTTGGGGTAGAATTACTATTAGATAAGCCTTCAATTTGTTTCCCAAACACTCATGTATGACACTTCTCATATAACACCAGCGCTGTCTACAGTACCCATGTTTTACTCAAAAACTATTTAAGTTTAGCTGCAGCTGTTCACAAAACTATTTATTATTTAAAAGGGATGGGTTGAATTTCCACCTTGGAGTGTAGGGGAACCAAGGAGGGTATGTATAGCTTCAATAAACAAAAGTTATGGTCTGATGAAGCAGAACTAGACAAGGATGAATTAAGGACCAAAGAGCCAAGAGAGCATGAAATAAGAATATAGTCAATAGGCAACTGTGAACTATGCTGATGTGAAAAATAAGAGAATTCTCTAACTGAGGGATGACACACTTGAAAGAATCTAATAAACTAAGATCAGATGTAAGTTTACATTATGCCAGATTCATTACAGTATTAACATATGTGCCACACACCAGTTCACAATCAGAATATTTGAGCAAGAAATGGACTAAATTAGGAAAAAATGAGGGGTGAAAAGGGGTATGTCCGTATACAGAGACAAACAGTAATTTTTGACCCATATTCTCAACTTGCATAAAACAGAACTGCCCTATATTATCACCACCTATATTCAAATCTGAAATTTGAAGATTGTGTTTTATAAGAATGAAGACCCCACACTCTTTGGTTTGAGCTGAGGAAAAAGACTGTGTTTGATAATATTTATTAATGCAGTGTAGGCACATTGGAGGCCAACAGGCAAGATTCCTGAATTAAAGCCACATCTTCTCAGTGACAATGCAAAAAATTCAAGCATACACACACCTGGCTGTGACCCAAGATTATGGCCCTGACATTTATGGCTTTTTAAAACTACATTTAGTTTAGCCATAATCATTATAAAACAGAATAAAACTAATGGGAAAATAGAGTTAATGATAAAATAAGAACACAAATAAGGTGGTGTTGCAGCTGGAGAGCTCATTTATACCTTCATCCAATACGTTCATCCAAAAGGGATTAAATTAAAAACATGCCGGTGAGCCCCCCCCACACCCCCTTTCCTTTCACTCTACATTTGGTAGTAACCCTGAAAAGAACTTTCCCAGGAAAAAAAATACCAATAAACCAAAGACTATGAATAATTAGGTGGAGGAGGAGGACAGTATATGGCACCAGGCAGTCCGGAATGTAGCTGAGCATGCAGAGAGGCCAATGCTCCCAGATCCTGGAGCACAATGACAGTAAAGATAATAGTTCCCAATTTCACATTAGTAAAGGAGCATCCAGCAAAATTTACATTTAACCTTAATTAAGCAAAGAGCAGATCTCATTAAAAACAAATTTAAAAAGCAATGCATTTAACAAACTAGAAAAAAAGTTCCAAAACAGCGGTGGTGCCTGACCATTGTACATTGGCATTCTCAAAGAATGTGCAAAAAAATTGCCAAAGACGCTAAAGAAAGTCGCAATGAGAAAGTACTAGTTATCATAAAGTCATCCACTGCCTACAACACTTTTTTGAAAGAGTCATAAGTAGAGTGAGTGGAACCAAAGCTGAACTTCACTTTAGCAGGGAAGCCTTTCATCCTTCACTTTTTTCGCTTTTCTTATGACAGGGGCGGATGCTTTCTGAAGTTGCAATGTAAAAAAACTGAAGTCTGGGGAAAAAACAAATTGTAGAGCCTCCTTCAGAATCTGTTGCCAATCGGAAAACCTCAATGTTAAGATGATGAGAATCAACGGCATCTGAATGCCCCATGTACCCACGTTACAGGATATATAGGAAGGCTTGGAAACCATTTGGGTCACATTCAAGAGAGAAAGAGAATTGGATTGTTCTTTTCAATGTCTTATTTCAGACACACAAGCCTTGAATAGTCTCTGGAAACCTTATCTTCATGTTCCACCAGCTTCCTCTTTTAATGATGTGACTTCATCACACAGCATTTTTATGTCAGTGTCACAGCAAGACACTGTAGTTTGCACTTCCTGAAAGTCTGTATTTATTTGTGCCTGTTCTCCCTTAATGGCAGATAATTCATCCTGAGTATTTGTAAAGCAGCATGCATTGTCATTTTTAAAGTAACTGTATACTCAAGAACTCAATACTCATAGTATCCCAGTAGGAATTGCTGCTATTAAGTTTCATACTTTAATTCTGTGATTTTTTTTTTTGGTGAGTTAAAGGCAGAGGAAAGTGATCTCCAGCCTGATGAAGACATCTCTGTGAAGGCAGGTAAGTAACTCCTTTTAAAAATTTTTAGAGAAAAATCAGAATTTGGGCAAAAAAGGCAAAAAGAATGGAGTCTGTTTGAAGTGGTGAAACAACTTCAGGCTTTAACCAATCACCACCATGGAGCGTCACGTGACTCCTGAGATATTTATTTAGTGTTCACTATAAGATAATTAGGTGGGTGCTCACACCTGTTCACGGGCTGACAAAGCATGTCCTTTGGGGTTTGAGCACAAAGCATTCAGATGAGCTTTTTTTCTGTAAGAGCAGTAGGGTCTAATAGTTTTTGGTTATTTTTTTTTCGCCTTTTCACTTCTCATACCCTTAGTGACTCAGTAATATATATTCTGCATTATAATTATTTTTTGATTCTTACTTCCAGTTAAGTCAAATATGCAGGCTGCTGCCACTTAAAAGTTGAAATGATCAGTTGCACAGATGAGACAAGAAGAAGACTGCTTCTGCCACTTAGGTAGGACTCTTATGGGACTGGCCAATTTGACAAACATGACACAGGTGCGGCCTTGCTTAACAAAGACCTGTATAGAAAACAAAGTCAACTGGGAGTTGGATGGCTGGACATGGAAGTCACTAATACTTGTGAATATTAAATTACAAAGACTGAGACCAACCCAAAATCTTAACACAAAGAAAAATCTTCACAATTGAGTAAAAAACACAACCCAAAAGACATAAGCCTATAGCTGCAGATTAATGGCCTTTCCTGGAAAATTGGATTATGGTAGATGTTTAACCAGTTCACTTGAAGATCTGACACATTGGCATTAGAAGAACTGTTTCATAGTTTGCCCTTTTTGTCAATCATTTTGACTAAGTGATTGCACAAGAAGGATTAACTTTGTACAAACTCCAGAACAGAAAGACTGTCTGTATGAAACTTTTACAGGAATCAAACTGTCAAGTTTGATTAATTTATGAACACAATATCCAATATTCCTTTAGTAGTTGATAGTTATTTTTCACAGGAATAAAATGTACAGCTTCTGAGAAGCAATCAGTACTAATGTCACTTTAAAAACATTAGAATGGAGCAAATCTGTCATATAGCTCATGAAAAGGTGCGTACCTCAACTGAACATGTCAGTATTAAGGCAGGCAAGCAGATGGTGAAAATGAGAATGATGTCTGTCAAGGTTATCTGTGTGACTGTAAGTACCTAGGACAGTGGTAGGTAAATGTTGGAGATGTACTTGTCACTATACGTCCAGGAATTGACAGTGGCATTTTGATTTTAGCAAATTTGCTCATAAACAAACCTCTCATGAAGAACAGGGTATAGGCAGATTTTTCTCAAATAAACAAAATTCTCTTAAGTCCCAGAGGTTCAAAGACTTTTCTTGTTAGCTATCGCTGTAGTGCTGTAATGGGGATCAGAATAGTGCCGTCTTCTTATGAAATGTTCATGGTAGTTGACCACTCTACCTTTGAAACTGTACTTGTACTGTGGGTGTAGGCACATGCCAACTCATTACCATTTACAAATGATCCAATTCTGTTACCACATCTCGTGCTGGAATGTTATTATCTCAAAATAATATAGAAGACTAATAGTGCAGACATTTCCCAACTTGGCATACACATTAATCCTTTTCTACAAGAGGACTTCATAAATATGGGCAATGTCAGTTTTAGTATTGGGAGGGACATTCTTGTCTTTATATACCAAAACATAACTAGGATATCCCTGAAAATTAAATTTACAAATTACGACCTACATGTTTGCTAATTAGGGTGGGTTTATTAAAGGAATACTCGCCCAAAATGATATATTTTTATAGGCTATGTACTCTATGTAGTTTGTAGTGATGACATATTTATACTGTATATATATATATAAATATACATATATAGATATATATATAAATATACATATAGATATACTGTATATATATATTGTGAGAGCCAGCCCAACCACAGACAGACAGACACCATTCTTAAGTCCACCACACACGGTTTATTTACAGTTATGTACACTTAAATGAGTCCCGCACAGCACACAGTGCTCCAGCACCAAACACCCTTTTCTTGGGCCTCTCAATGGTCCTCTTTGGGCCGCCTTCTCTTCCCACTCCGAAGACTTGTCCTCTTCCTCCCGACTCTCACTCCTCGACTTTTGGAAGGCGGCCCCTTTTATGCTCACCCGGATATGCTCCAGGTGCACCTTGCTGAACCTCTGCCGGCACTGGTTGTTAGTAACCCCCATAGCAACCAGGGCAGCTGTCCTCTCGTGGCCCGGGGGAGGTATAATCCCTCTCCCGTTCCTTCCAGGCGTCCCGGCTGGGTATGGCGCCCAGCCGCCCACCACAATTTTTATATATATGTTATATTATATATATATATCATATGATGTGAAAACATAGGAAATCATATGAAAAAGTAAGTACACCCATAAAATTTTTATTTAATTTTAAAATATTTTATTTTTGGCATTTAATGAGATTATAATTGCATCTATTATAATGATTAGTTATATAATTGAGGTTATATAATATTATATAAATTTGAGGTTTGCTGGAAAAGATATAAAATTTTGGTAAAATACTAATTTTCTTGATTCTTCTAACTATTTTTACATGTAGTCTCAACCAGTTAGTGAGATCTTGTTTTTGAATTTTCATTTATTCAGCAACTAAAATTGAGATTAAATAGATCTTTAAACTGTTATGAGATTGTAACTGTCAAATGTATCAACATATGTAAGACAGCTAAAGGAAAATGTTCAAATTTAAATTTATATGCAGAGACATTTAAAGAAAATCTACTCCTACTCATATTAGTCTTAAAAAACATTTTTTTCAAAATGCATCTAGTATTTCTAACACACGTGGGAGTGAAGAATAAAGGGTGGCAATGTAAAACACTTTATTATCAGCAAGAAGTTAACATAAAGACTTTTTTTTAATTAAAGAGTGCTGACTGCTTACACAAAACAGTGGCAAACACATCCTAAATAGAAAAGTCAAGAGTTCATAAAATTTACTTGAATTAAGGCTACTTGATTGGAGTATAGTAGTTTAAACCATGCAGGAATATATGGTACAAACACAAAATTATACAGTGAAGAAAGTACTTGATACAATGACGAAAGTACTGTGAAGTGTTCCATTCAACTCTAAAATGTTTTTTTCTGCGTCAAGTTTCAAAAAGTCTTCTGGGAGCTTTAATGCTGGTGGAGTATATACTGTATACTATGCTAAATACAGTATATGCTTAAAATTGCACAATCATTATCTGTCTTATAAAACACTGTTTTTTTATATAAAATAAGGAAACAATTTTTCATTGTTCTTTCTGATATCCTTAATTTGCTGTTAATAATATTTGCTGTTAGCAAGATATTGGTCAATACAATGCACATTCTAATGAATTTTTATTTTTCTTCGGAAACTTACGAACAGATTCCTTGAATCTATTAAAAGTGCTACAAACATAGTTAAAATATCATTTTATAAAACTTTTTTTTTTGAATAACTATATGGTCCTGCAGCTTTTCCTCTTTGGAAGCAGTTAGCGTCTCCCAAGATTTCATAATGAGTTAGCTTACCCAGCTACTTTGTTCATGTTCCCTGGAACTGTAGTATATTTAAGTTATTAAGTAAGAGTGCTGTTCTAATTACATTCATGAGGGGAAAGTATCCTGTAATATTCCTTCACTGTGTTCAATAGTCTTTCTATAAATTTCTATATTGTTCGAAAATTATTTATGTATTTAATGCTCTAGCATTTTATGTTTCTTTTCTCCATATTAATAACCAGAGTGTTTTAAGGGGTAACTTCCCTAATTCCCTTGAGGATAGTAAATAAAAGTCTGTTTGAAATACCATCCTCTTTTGAAAAATTCTGTACAATGTGATCTGTCACATTCCTCATCATGTTTGGCATTATGATCAATTAATTGTGTTATATTTTATGTTAGGTAATATTTTTCCCCCTCAAATGCACTTTGAGCTGTTTCTAAGAGTTTTCCTTCAGAGGTATCTGTTGTTTAAATCTTTTTGACAAACTATCAATTTGTGAGGAAGTTATTAAACCATACAATTAATACGTTAGGACTATGATGCCTATTAGTCATTGAACTAATAAAATAAGAAGTGTTTTACTATGTGATGTGAAATGTAATTTGTTTTTATAAAGTATACTGCCCTTAAATAATGAGCTCTATTCATATTGTCAGCATTAAGGATGGCCCTGGCCTCTCGAGACCCTGAATTGGATTAAGAGGGTATAAAAATGTTATGTTATGAATGAATGTTGTTTTAATCCTGCTTTATTGTTTCTAATGCTGTGAAAAAAATAAACATTGTAGTTAAATTATGCACACACTCATATGAACAAAGGGGCATGAAAAATCCAGCATATATCCAGTATACCAGCAACATTTTACTATTTCTATGTATAACTGAAACATAAATTGTTTAGAAAATGATTATATTAAATTAAATTAAATTAAAGATTAAACACTGAGTGTAAAGTGGTCCACTAGTCAATTAAAACTAGCATCATTAATATCACAGCCAACCAGCCTTTACAGTATTATAGACAGTCATTTTCTGATTGATCTAATCCAGGGATGTGCAAACTCATTCCTGGAGGGCCGCAGTGGCTGCAGGCTTTTGTTCCAACCCAATTGCTTAATAAGAAGCACTAATTGCTCTAGAAACACTTCTGCTTCATTTTAGTTATCTCCCTCGTTAAGATTATGAACCCTTATTGCTTATTTAAGTCTTAAACAGCTGCATTCTTGGTTTTTAATTGCTCCTTATTAGCAATAAGATGCAAATGACAAAAGAAACCAGCAGTTATCCATTTTGCTTGTTACCCTTTACACCTGTGTGTATTTATCATGCACTATTTGGTTTAATTAAATACTTGGAAGGAAAGAGAAGACAAAAAAGTCAAGGATTGAGAATTACCCATCCGTTTTACACTTCAAAATATTTGGATATCTTTAGAATGGAAAAAAAAATCTAGGATTTGAGAATGACTTGACATAGCAGAGTTAAAGCACTAAAAAGCCATGAAATGTAATTATTGGCAAGGATTGTTTTCTAATTAAACAACTGGGTTGGAATAAAAACCCGCGGCCACTGCGGCCCTCCAGGAATGGCTTTGCACACCCCCGATCTAATCTATTAAATTTCACCTGAGTAACACTGCTGCTCAAGAAGGTCTTAACAATATTTTAAGTTAATATTATGGGATGCAGTTCTCAGTAAAATAATTTTGCATAGGTATTTAATGGTATGGTTCACATTTAAGCCTTCACATTATAAGATTTCTTCCACTACACTATGCAATTACTAATTCTTTTGTAACAAAGTTTAGGCTTACAGAGAGCACAAGAATGTATGCCACTTTTAAATAACAAAAACAAGTACAAAATTACTGATGTTTATTCAGCTATTTAATACAAACAGTAATTTAGATATGACTGACTTGTAAATGACAATATTAAAGAATAAGTACCTTATTAATAATAAGTCACAGATTCTTAGGTATTAAAACACAAATTGTTAATGTTTACTTCAACTTGGCCGAATAATGAAGAATCAGATTTTCTTCACTGTAATTTTAAAAATGTAAAACATACTTACTGCTGCTTTTTCAGACTGTTACATGAGAAAACTGTAAGAAGTGTTTGTCTGAACCTTTAGATAGATAGATAGATAGATAGATACTTTATTAATCCCAGGGGGAAATTCACATACTCCAGCAGCAAAAAATATTAAATTAAAGAGTAATAAAAAATGCAGGTAAAAAACAGACAATAACTTGAATAATGTTCAACGTTTACCCCCTCTGGTGGAATTGAAGAGTCGCATAGTTTGGGGGAGGAATGATCTCCTCAGTCTGTCAGTGGAGCAGGACAGTGACAGCAGTCTGTTGCTGAAACTGCTCCTCTGTCTGGAGATGACACTGTTTAATGGATGTAGTGGATTCTCCATAATTGATAGGAGCCTGCTGAGTGCCCGTTGCTCTGCTATGGATGTCAAACCGTCCAGCTCTATGCCAACAATAGAGCCTGCCTTCCTCACCAGTTTGTCCAGACGTGAGGCATCCTTCTTCTTAATGCTGCCTCCCCAGCACACCACTGCGTAGAAGAGGGCACTCGCCACAACCATCTGATAGAACATCTGCAGCATCTTACTGCAGATGTTGAAGGATGCCAGTCTTCTAAGGAAGTACAGGCGGCTCTGTCCTTTCTTGCACAGAGAATCAGTATTGGCAGTCCAGTCCAATTTATCGTCCAGCTGCACTCCCAGGTATTTATAGGTCTGCACCCTCTGCACACAGTCACCTCTGATGATCACGGGGTCCATGAGGGGCCTGGGTCTCCTAAAATCCACCACCAGTTCCTTGGTTTTGCTGGTGTTCAGTTGTAGGTGGTTTAAGTCACACCATTTAACAAAGTCCTTGATGAGGTTTCTATACTCCTCCTCCTGCCCACTCCTGATGCAGCCCATGATAGCAGTGTCGTCAGCAAACTTTTGCACGTGGCAGGACTCCGAGTTATATTGGAAGTCCGATGTATATAGGCTGAACAGGACCGGAGAAAGTACAGTCCCCTGCGGCGCTCCTGTGTTGCTGACCACAATGTCAGATCTGCAATTCCCGAGACGCACATACTGAGGTCTGTTTGTAAGATAGTCCACGATCCATGCCACCAGGTATGAATCTACTCCCATCTCTGTCAGCTTGTCCCTAAGGAGCAGAGGTTGGATGGTGTTGAAGGCGCTAGAGAAGTCTAGAAACATAATTCTTACAGCACTACTGCCTCTGTCCAAGTGGGAGAGGGATCGATGTAGCATATAGATGATGGCATCTTCCGCTCCCACCTTCTCCTGGTATGCGAACTGCAGAGGGTCGAGGGTGTGTTGGACCTGTGGCCTCAGGTGGTGAAGCAGCAGCCGCTCCATGGTCTTCATCACGTGTGATGTTAGAGCGACAGGCCGGAAGTCATTCAGCTCACTAGGACGTGATACCTTTGGGACTGGGGTGATGCAAGATGTTTTCCAAAGCCTCAGGACTTTCCCCTGTTCCAGGCTCAGGTTGAAGATGCGCTGTAGAGGACCCCCCAGCTCTGATGCACAGACCTTCAGCAGTCGTGGCGATACTCCATCTGGACCTGCTGCTTTGCTGGCACGAAGTTTCCTCAGCTCTCTGCTCACTTGCGCTGCTGTAATTGTGGGTGGGGATGTCTCTCCTATGTTGGTATCAGCAGAAGGATGTGTAGAGAGTGCAGTACTCCGAGGTGAGAGTGGGTTAGGGTGGTCAAACCTGTTAAAGAAGATGTTCATTTGGTTTGCTCTCTTCACGTCTCTCTCGATGGTGGCACCTCGCTTCGAGCTGCAGCCAGTGATGATCTTCATCCCATCCCACACTTCCTTCATGCTGTTATTCTGCAACTTCTGCTCCACCTTTCTCCTGTACTGCTCCTTCGCCGCCCTGAGCTGGACTCGGAGTTCCTTCTGCATGCGCTTGAGCTCATGCTGATCACCGTCTTTAAAGGCCCTTTTCTTCTGGTTCAAAAGGCCCTTGATGTCACTTGTAATCCATGGCTTGTTGTTAGCATAGCAGCGTACAGTTCTTACTGGAACTACAGTGTCCATACAGAAGTTGATGTAGTCAGTAGTGCAGTCAACAACCTCCTCAATGTTCTCACTATGTGATCCCTGCAGGATATCCCAGTCTGTAGTTCCAAAACATTGTCTCAGAGCATTCTCAGCCTCCGAGGTCCACTTCCTGAATGATCGTGTGGTTACAGGTAAGACTCTCACTTTTGGTTTGTAGTGAGGCTGAAGCAGAACCAGGTTATGATCTCCTTTCCCAAGCGCAGGCAGCGGGGTGGCACTGTATGCGTCTTTAACGTTTGCATACAGTAAAATCAATAGTCTTATTTCCCCAGGTGTTACAGTCCACATACTGGGAGAATGCAGGTAATGTTTTGTCCAGCGTCACATGGTTAAAGTCTCCAGCGATTAGCACAAGTGCCTCGGGGTGCTGCGTTTGTAACTTAGCAACAGCAGAATGGATGATGTCACTCGCTATCTCCACGTCCGCCCGAGGAGGAATATACACGATGACAACAATGACATGTCCAAACTCTCTGGGCAAGTAATAGGGACGCAGACTTACGGCCAACAGTTCGATGTCCCTGCAGCAAGTGGAGATTTTGACTTTAACATGTCCAGAGTTACACCACCTTGTATTAACATAGAGAGCGAGTCCTCCTCCTTTGTGCTTCCCGCAGGTACTTGCATCTCTGTCCGTCTCTAACTGTGTTAAACCCGGGTAGCTCCACATTAGCATCTGGGATGGTGTTAGTTAGCCACGTTTTGCAGAAACACAACAAACTGCATTCTCTGTAGGTTCTGACATTTTTCACCAGCGCAGCCAGTTCGTCGATCTTATTTGAGATTGAGTTCACATTCCCCAGAATAACAGAAGGCACCGAAGGCTTAAAACGCCACTTTCTCGCAAGCCGCTTCATTTTTAGTTTACTGCCGGCTCTGCTGCCACGATACCGCCTTCTTACCTCGTCAGGTAAATAGGGAACCACACCGGCACTTGTGTGCATGTCGATACGGATATTTTTGTGTGTCTTAATGCATGTGTTTGCATGTGTTTCTAATGAGTTTGCACGCAGATTTGGGTACAACTGCTGATCCTAATGTGATGTGGGAGACCTTCCGTGACAAGACCCTGAAGGTTGCTGAGGGTTGTGTATGGTGTTACCGGTTTTCCCAGAAGGAGGTGTTTCATCTCACAGGGCACCTTGGATATCATGAAGAGGAGTCGCAGTGCACGGCTCAATGGCAACTCTGGTCTGTACCGGGAATTGAGAAGGACGGCTGCGAGGGCTCTGAGGACAGATAAAGAGGCGTTTGTTAGAGGAATCTGTGAGCAAGTGACACACCATCTGTGGTCTAGTGACCCACGTCCTGCTTACAGAGGAATCGAAGCATTACACACATCTAAATATGTTCCTCGGAGAGTCGCAGTCAGGGCAGCTGATGGAACGGTCCATACGGATGACACTGCAGTTGTGACCCGCTGGGCTGGCTACTTTGAGCAGCTGTTCAAAGCTGATCCTCTGCTTAGGACGTTGGATATCTCTGGGTCCACGGTTCTTGAGGCTGATCCTCCAGTTAGCTGTGAACCACCCAATCTCAATGAGATTGCACATGTGGTGAACCAGCTGAAGGGGGGAAAAGCTGTAGGGATCTGTGGTATCCGGTGTGAACTTCTCCAGGCTGGTGATAAGGCTGTCCTACTGGCATTGCAAACACTCTTTGCTTCCATTTGGGAGACTGGCATCATCCCAACTGACTGGAAACGGGACTTGCCGTCCCTATCTGGAAATGGAAGGGTGATTGCCTGGATTGCAGCAACTACAGGGGGATAATACTGCTCTTGGTGCCAGGTAAGGTCCTTGCTAGGGTCATCCTCATTTGCTCACCTACCAGCAACCAGAACAGTCTGGTTTCACACCTAAGAAGTCTACCATCGACCGTATCTTGGGACTGAGGGTTCTCATGGAGCGCAAAAGCGAATATCAGCAGAATTTCTTTGCAGCCCTTGTTGATTTTCGCAAAGCATTCGACTCAGTTGATCGAGCTGCCTTGTGGGACATCCTGAGGGTTTGCAGGATCCCCTCGATGTTGCTGGATATTATGGCCGGACTGTATACTGGTACTGTGAGAGCTGTGCAGAGTGGAGGCAGGACCTCTGTGTTTTTCCCAGTTGATTCTGGGGTTCATCAGGGGTGTGTTCTTGCTCCTATCTGTTCATTGCTTGTATGGACTTGGTGTTGGGCAAGGTCGTGGGGTCCAGCGGCTGTTAGTGAAGAAAGATTCACGGATCTTGACTTTGCTGATGATGCTGTGATCTTCGCAGAGTCAATGGAGGCTCTGATTGGGGCATTCGAGAGACTGAGAGAGGAGTCTGAGTGTCTGGGCTTGCAAGTGTCCTCGATAAAAACCAAGATCCAGGCCTTTAATGACCTCTTGGGCACAGCCATCAGCAGTGTGTCTGTTTGCGGAGAAAGTGCTGACCTTGTCAAGAGGTTTACTTACCTTGGCAGTGACATTCATGTCTCTGGTGACTCTTCCTATGAAGTCAGTAGACAGATTGGGAGAGCATGGTTGGGGGGTCATGCGGTTGCTGGAAAGGGGTGTGTGGCGCTCCCAATATCTGTTCAAAAGGATGAAGGTCCAAATCTTTAGAGTCCTGGTGCTTCCTGTCTTGCTATATGGTTGCGAGACATGGACACTATCCAGTGACCTGAGATGAAGACTGGACTCCTTTGGTACCGTGTCTCTCTGGAAAATCGCTGTGTACCATTGGTTTGACCTTGTGTCGAATGAGCGGTTGTTCATGGAGTCCTGAATGAGGCACATTACCTGTATTGTGAGGGAGCATCAGTTACGGCACTACAGCCGTGTGGCGAGTTTCCCCAAGGGCGATTTGGCTCGTAAGATCCTCATTTTTGGGGACCCGAGTGGCTGGACCAGGCCAAGGGGTTGCCCACGTAACACCTGGCTGCGGCAGATAGAGGGTCATTTCTGGAAGGTGGGACTGGACCGCGTGTCTGCCTGGGGGGGTTGCAAACCGGGATCCCAAGTTGTTTCGTCGTGTAGTGGGTGCAGCAACACACTGTACCAGTGCATGCTCCCCAACTTGACTTAACTTGACTTGTGTCCATGTAGATACAGATATTTTTGTGTGTCTTAATGCATGTGTGTTTCCGTGCATTTTGATGCTTTGCTGTTTGTAGGCTTGTGTGCTTTCATGTGCTATTTGACATGTTTCTGCCCATCGTGTGTGTTAAAAATAAAGAGGAAAAAACACTGAAGGCATTTCCTGTCATGTGCAGACATTTTGTCTGAGGTGTGTTGTGGTGAGAGATGATGAGCTGACAGGCTTCCGCTTTGCAGGCTAACAGGTGTGTGTACTACGTGCTCACATCATTCGTGATTAGTGGATTGTACTGAGAGCTGAGTATACAGTATTTGCTTATAAAACTTTGCTCTTGCAAAGCTCTATTCTTACATTATTTTTTAGGAGTACTTGTGTCCAAGTTAAAAAAATTTAGGGGCACAGGCAAAAATTTAAGAACACAGTAAAAGTGCAATTTTTAATGTACTATAATGTAAAGGTTTCACTTATTAAACAGATATATGACTGTGCAGAAGTGGCCATAGGATATTGGAGGAGTAGGAAGCTGGGCGGGGCCCTCCTCAATGTCCTGTTTCACTACTACGTGGGTGGAACCATGGGGGATGGCTTATATATATATATATATATATATATATATATATATATATACACACAGTATACATATACTGTATATATATATATATATATATATATATATATATATATATATATATATATATTGTGATATATGGCCGGCAGTTTATCCCGGTCAATACTCCCATGCTGCTAGATGGAGTCCTCCCTGCAACATGGAGGTGCCCCGAATTCCAGCAGGGTATCATGGACAATGGAGTTTTACTGCACAGCCCTGCTGGATACTGCGGGTGGACCAGGGGACACTGCAGGGAGGCACAATGATTTCTTTTATAGCCCAGAAGTACTCCCTAGTCACGGGGATGGAAGAAAGGAAGTACTTCCGTGCTGAAGAAAAAGGAGAGTTTTCCATCTGACTCGGAAGTGCTATGAAATCACATGGACTGAGGGACAGAAGCACTTCCAGGTCAAGGAATATAAAAGGACTGTGGGAAGCCCCAGCAGACTGAGCCGGAGTTGGGAGGGAGTGTGACAGAGCTGCTGGGTGGAGAGGAGGATTGATTAGTGTTTATTTGTGATTACTGATTTATTATTGTATATAGTAGAGGTGGAGGTGCTTTGTGCACATTATTGTAACAATAAATTAATTATTGGGATTTTTTATCTGGTGTTTTGGCGTATTGTCTGCGGGTTTGGAGGTGCGACAGCGCCCCCTACTGTCACAATATATATAAAGTTATTATATCAAACAAGCTTTTATCTTCATGGGTGGAGTGATGGCTCTGAGGCTAAGGATCTTCAGTGGTATATGGAAGTTTTCCGGTTCAAATCTCATTACTTCCAGATGGGATTCTACTCTTTTGGACAGATCTGTAGCAGAAGACATTTAATGTAAGAAATGGGCACAGAATGACAAAGTGAAAACAGGATTTTAGAATTTCTTACAAATTTATTAATACTGTTCGTCTTTCCCTCTACTATGTCTAGTTTTCCATTTCCCAGTCCCTTCTCCTAGAAAACAACCCTACTACATGATGCTGCCACCACCATGCTTTACTGTTAAATCTGTATTGTACAAGCGAGAAGCTGTGTCTGGTTTCCTCCAAATATGTCAATCATGGCTTGGTCAGACCAGAGAATCTTGTTTGTCACGTTCTGAGAGCCTTTAGGTGCCTTTTTACAAACTCCAAGTAGGACTTTTACTAATGAGAGACATCTGTCTGGCCACTCTATAATAAAGATCAGATCTGTGAAGTATTGCAGTGATGGTTATCCTTCTGAAAGTTTCTCCAGTCTCCATATAGGTTCTGTGGAAATCAGCCAGAGTGACATCAAGAGCAGCAACACACAGGTGCACACAAGATATAAAGACCAGGTACACACCAATCAAATCCTAACTTTCCTAGATATCTCCAAAACTGACAAATCAATTTTAATGATGGGTAGAAAAATGTGATTATCATGAAGAGGTGCAATAGATAAAAAGCCTTCTCTGCCTTAAATTGCTTCCTTCATTGGTTACATACAGTGATTGATTGACAATTGGATTATTAGTATATTGATGATAATTTGTATTGACTGGGGCACAAAGCAGGGAATATACAGAAATACTGCACGATTTTAATTCTGTTGCAGACAAGGCTTGTATACTGTATGTTCAATTTGTGTCAATGTCCAGGTCTTTATAGCTTGTATATTTGCCGTCCAGTAATTAAATTGAAAGTTAGGTAGTGCCATGCCCCCTTCTGCTATAGATCATTGTTGAGTCACTTTGGATATGTGGATATTTCGATTTAATATTATTTTTAAATATACTTGGCCCCTGTGTATACTTTTACCCACTTCTATGAATTTTGATTGTTTATATTTTTCTAATTGATCTTTTATTTGAAATATTGTATTTCATTCTTTTGCTTACTGCGGTGGGTTGGCACCCTGCCTGGGATTGGTTCCTGCCTTGTGCCCTGTGTTGGCTGGGATTGGCTCCAGCAGACCCCCGTGACCCTGTGTTCGGATTCAGCGGGTTGGATAATGGATGGATGGATTCTTTTGTTTAGTAAAGTGCCTTGAGATGATGTGTGAATGGTAAATATTCATATGCAATAAAGTCTTATTAAAAACTGATTACATTTTCTTCTATTAGGATTTCGGCACACAACAAATGTAATTATTTACATTCTACAATTCTTTTACTTAATGACACTATTTGCTTTTTTTTCATCCATCACTTTAGCACATGTGTATAAGTTTATTTATTTTTCGATAAGAGCTGGAAAGTCTTGTTCACTTAGATTGACAGAAAAAAAAATTGGTACAGGTGGTGAGGGAACAGCTTGGATTTTACCTGTGTAAACAATCAAGTGTTAGTGACAACCACTGAGTCCCAGATGTCTTGAGATCCTTAGATACTATCCTCATGCCAAAGATGTAGACCTTGGACATGACATTGGACAGATGCAGAAGCCTAACAGGATGCTGATCACTTCTCTGTACATTTGGCTAAAGCTGAAGTTCACAGTAAGGCGTGAAGGATTATATACTGTATTTGTAGGATTATTTTTGGGTGTAATCTTTGTTGTTTTTATTTTTAATAATCATATATGCCAAGTAAAGTAGATATTTGTGATAAAAATATAATTTATGTTTTGGAAAAAGGTAACTTTTTAATTAGAGTCTAAGGCATAAAGAGCTCTTTGCAGCAAAGTATTCTAGTTCTACCAAAGGTCACATCAAGTCTATAGAAGAATACTAGATGTACATTACTGGAGCACATTACTTAAAAATATGTCTCAAAGTGATAACTACTTAAGTATAAATATCCAATTAATTTCTAGAGTAATATAATAAAAATTGTTTTAGGCACTGTCAGTTCTTTTGCATTTTCTTTCTTTGAAAGTAAAGAAAAGTCAAACAAAATGACACCTTTTATTGGCTAAATAAAAAAATTACAATATGCAAGCTTTTGAGGCAACTCTTCAAACAAGATGTAATTAATCGAAATTAAAAGAATACAAGTATCTGTGCTAAAGGTATTCACAAACTGTCAGGCTCCACTTTAGTGTGCTGTGAGCAGTTGAAGTGTGACTTACATCAAATATTTAAAAATTATCTTTGAAAAAAATAAATGCAGGATATTTTGATGTGGTTATTGGACAATAGTTTCCTCTATGGGTGATAGGGTAGCACCCCAACTGTTTTTACTATGAAAAAAATATGATTTCCATGAAAGTGAATTCTAATTTTTTTTTTAAATAAATACATTTGCATTGTTTTAATTTATATTTAGGGATGTGTTTACCAGAAATTAAGTTGTTTTTTCGAACATTAAATTAGCTGTATGGGTTGCTGGGCAATCTGGTCACAGCAGTGGACACATGAAAAAAAACTTAAAATCCATTTGAAAAATAATTCAAATACAGTCATAAAGCAGCAGGTGACCATGGCAAAGATTACTTGAAAATGTTCTGTTTACATGAGGACAAGCCTGTGACTGCATTGAATCTGTGCCAGAGATATCGAGTGGACTTCAGCTCCTAGCAGTCAACTGGAATGAGCTGGTGTTTTGGAAGGAATGATTGATTGGCATTCAGCAGGAGGAAATGATTAGCGCATAGCTTCAGCAGTCTTTCACATACCATATCTAAGCGTTTATGTGGCCTGCTTGATGCTGGTTAGAAGTACAGGGGTGTGGCTTTTATTTGCCGAGTAAATTTGTGTATAACTTGATTTGTATGCTTAAAACATGCATATTCTAACAGACAGCATTCACCATGGGTGATTTATTGTATAATCCATATTACCACTGTAAAATTTCAAAAAATATCCAATGTTTAGCAGTTACAGGACTCATTGGCTGCATACTGTTTAACATTACTCATTCTGGTTGTACTAAATATACAGTAGGATCATCAAGATCTCTGCTTTAGCATTTGCTACAAATCTCAGTACCAATACTTGTTAATACACCTTAATACATACTACGTTCACACCTACTGAACATGGGTTGGACACAGCTGATGCCTGAGTTCGATTATTTTGTTTTTTCCCCATTACAAACATTTTATGGTTTTCTGTTTCTAACATTGCACAACATAAACTCATTTCTTTAGCAATAAAATAAATACAGTACACCCCCAAAATTTGTGGGGATTATGTTCCTAGAGCGTGCGCGAATTGTGAAAAACCACAACTTTTGGATGTGGTTAAAAAATGCCTTTTAAATTCCTATTTTTATAGTTTAACCCCTAAATACAGTATGCCCCCAAAGCACTTTAATTTTGTTGCAAACTCAGCGTAATGCATTAATACATTACCTAAAAAATTACCTTAATACATTAACTAAAAACAGAATGTAAAGGTAAACCTGTATACTGTACAGCGGTGCTAGAATGTAAAATACCGATGTTACCGCTATATGTACTGTAATTCATGCAAGCGTGTTTTCTTTGGTATGTGCTGTCATTTTCTTTGTTATAAGTAGAGTAAATACATAATAATTTCATTTAATTAAAATACAGTAAAATGTATGGGTACTCACCAATGATGAATGATATTGATGATGAGGATGAAGTAGCTGTGCAGTACGATGCAGAGGATTTAAAACTCCTCGGGTGGTGCCTCTTCTTCAACAACAACAACAACATTTATTTATATAGCACATGTTCATACAAAAAAGTAGCTCAAAGTGCTTTACATAATGAAGAAAAGAAAAATAAAAGACAAAGTAAGAAATTAAAATAAAACAACATTAGTTAACATAGAATAAGAGTAAGGTCCGATGGCCAGGGAGGACAGAAAAAACAAAAAAAAACTCCAGACAGCTGGAGAAAAAAAAAAATCTGTAGGGGTTCCAGGCCACGAGACCGCCCAGTCCCCTCTGGGCATTCTACCTAACAAAAATTAAATAGTCCTCTTTGTATTTAAGGTTTGCACGGAAGGACTTGATGATGATGGTTATGCAGACTTCTGGCTTTTAATCCATCAATGTTGGAACATCACGGTGCTTTGAGTAGATGGTGGTGACGCAAGCTGCCGCCACAAAGAAACCGGAAAAAGAAACAGAAAAGAGAGTAGGGGTTAGTACAGATTTTAGAGCCACCATGAATAGTTATTATAATGAATTGGATATACAGAGTATCAGGATTAAATTAAAGTGAAGTTATGAGAAGGCCATGTTAAAATAATGTGTTTTTAGCAGTTTTTTAAAATGTTCCACTGTATTAGCCTGGCGATTTCCTATTGGCAGGCTATTCCAGATCTTAGGTGCATAACAGCAGAAGGCCGCCTCACCACTTCTTTTAAGTTTTGCTCTTGGAATTCTAAGGAGACACTCATCTGAGGATCTAAGGTTACGATTTGGAATATAAGATGTCAGACATTCCGATATATAAGATGGGGCAAGATTATTTAAGGCTTTATAAATTATAAGTAGAATTTTAAAGTCAATCCTGAATGACACAGGTAACAAATTTGTAGTGACATCAAAACTGGAGAAATGTACTCGGTTTTTCTTTTCCTAGTTAGGATTCTAGCAGCTGCATTCTGCACTAGTTGCAAAGTTCTTCAGGTGCTTCAGGAGTCGTATCTTTGGACGGGACTTCTACTGGTGGGGTTTCGTGCTGGCTTTTCTTTATAGGTTTCAGGAACATTGTGATGGGAAGTTGCTATATTGGCTCCTGTAGCGAACTGCTGGTACAATTTCCGTGCTTTCTCACGGATGATGTTACCGTCCAAGGGGATGTTCTTCTTTCTGCAGTCGGTGATCCACAATGCCAAGGCAGATTCCATCCTGATGATATTTTGATTCCTTATGGAATAAAATTTATACCTTTTTCACACTATCACAGAAACTTACAGATACGGTACTCCAGATCGCTGCTTCGTTCGTCTTTATGTAACATGTGGTGCTTTCATTAATGCCATAGTGGTGCACTACTGCAGCATAATTGGAGCAAATCCAGTAGTTCAACCTTCTCCTGGAGTGTTTTAAACTTCTTCTGGCACTTAGGCTCAGTGCCAGAAGCCTTAGAAGGTGCAGGGTAGCGCTTTCCGCTAACAATTAATAGTTAGGTTGTAAGGAAAAATCCGTGAACGACTGAGTCCGCGAACCCTGAACTGTGACTTGGCCGGGGTCTACTGTATATAGAAAATGACCAATTTTTACTTTGAATCTATGAGAATAGGAATTTTTGAAACTTTTGATAGAACCAGCTATAATACAGTAAATACACACAACATAATCACCTGTAATAATGTCAAATGAACTGTAAGAGTGTTGTCACATACGCGTGTTTAGGAGACAACTAAAGGGCTTGAGTACATGTGAGTCCATGCTGGACCAGGGGGTGGCGAAGTGCACTAATTCTCCCTCTCGATCTTTAGCAGACCACTCTAGGGAAATCCCACCTGGCTCTGAGGCAGCCAATGACATCACTTCCGGTTCCAGTCCTGATGACATCACTTCCTTCACTGGCCTTTAAAGCTGCCATCTTGTGTATAGAGAATCAGTTCTGTTTTGGACTCGATTGTGTGAACATGGCAATATTTTTGCAACTGTTTTGCAGCCGGGAATAATTATACAGGTGGCTGCCCCAAACCTTCGCAATGTCTAAGGGTCATTCTTCTTACAGTGTATATATGAACACCAATACTGTAATTAGACGCTTATATACAAAGTGTTAACAAAGGTGATTTTATCAGTAGAGTATCTCTTATGAAGAGTGCAAATAAATAATAAGCACACTGATTATTAAATGCACAACATTTACAAAAATGTTTGAAACATAAAAGTGTAATAAAATCTATAAACTGCTAACTATAAAGGATTTTCAGGTAAGAAATACAGTAAATCATTTAGATGACTTTCAGCATCAAATGACTGAAGCTAACATAGAGAAATTGTCCTACATTGAAAAAGAGCTTTCCTTCAAAGACATCAAGATAACAGAACACAATCAATTGTGTGTTGTTATTTTAACAATGTACTGTCAGTCATACAATCTATAAATTGTAATGCCATGATCAACAGATTTATTTGTTGATAAATTCAAAATGAAAATGTCATCAGAAGAGTTTTTTCAGGATATCAGTCAATGCACTTGATGTCGATGTTTTCAGTGATCTTCAGTCTGCAAAAGATTGTTTTGGTAAATAAGTTTTATAATTCTGAGGAGAAATGAGTCACTGCTATAAAACAGTATAAAAAGAAAAAGTGTACAGTAAAAGAGAAGGTCCATAGAGGTTACAATTTTAAATTATTGTTGAATTTTAAAGGAACACTTCTAAGTAAAACATAGCACAATAAATAGCATATGTCACTGATCAGGTGGTTGCTACAAATATTTGTATATTATTGTAAATTACTTTAATATATTGACTGCAAATGATGATAACCAAAATTAACCCTCTAAACTGTCTTATTGAGTAAATATGCCCCTTTAACATGTTTCTAATGTATTGTTACTGTAGCCTAGCTCATTTATAATGTCAATGAACAAACACAATTACCATCAAGTAATGATTAACAATCTGCCAGATATTTTGATATCTAAGCCATCATATCTACATATTCTGCAGCTCTTTTAAAACAGCCTTATATTAAACTATTAGTCAAATAAATGAGATGCCAGAATACTGATCAATAAGAAATGAAATACATTGCCACAATGCTAATTAATCACTATTTTCTTCTTCAAAGCACTGTCCAGTATTCACCTGATTAGTTTGTTATCACTCCACTGAGCAGATGTTATCAAGGTTCATGTCTGCTGTATGAGTAGGATACCTGCTGAGTCTTTCCGAAAGTATAGGACATTTATTATCAGCAATTTAATGAATTACAACAACACTCATTTGTGTAAACATCAAGAGCTCCAAACATTTTGATTTGTGCAAACTGAAATGCTATTTACTGAAAGGTATATCATTTTGCAGTAATCTAAAATATACTCAATATTACTGGGGACAGTATAGTATCTATCTATCTATCTCTCTATACCAAAATGTGTGCATTTTAAAGTACTGCACTTTTTAAAACTAGTTAAGGTTACACTTGGACACATAGATTTAATGTTTCATTATGTACCTCTCTTGTACAAACAATATATTCTTAGCTGAACTTAATGTACATGAACAATCATTAAACTGTTTAAAATTAATCTGTTTATAAGCTCAGCACATACTTACTGCCCCATTTACACTCACTCACAATCATTTAATCACTTGTAAAAAGGGAATCAGCTTCAGCCATCCTTGTTTTTGAGAAATTACTTCACATATGAAACCATCTCACTTTAATGGCATTTTAATATATCAATGATTCTTTTAATGTGTCAAATGTAATTTGTTATTTGGAGTAATATATTTCAAACAAAAATACTTGTCTAGAAAGGATTGCCGCAAGATAGAAAATTACCATCAGGATTAGACATTACAGAGCATTTTGAAAATGATGGATGGTTGTCGTTTTATAAAAAAATATAAATAAAATGAATTATGGGCACAGATGTAATATATATCTGTTTAAAATTAATGAAATGAGAACTAATTTTATGCTTTACCAACAGGTTACATTTTTCTTAGTATAACATATTACCTTATATTTATTTGGTTAAATGCAGTAATATCTTAGCTTTTTTATTCTCCAGTTTTCTTTTTAAGTAAACCTTTCTATTTATCATGTGCCTCCCAAAATAAGTTTAGAATCTTAATAGTATAAGAGTATTCAAATGAATTAAAATACTACTTTATAATAAAACGACAAACATCAAGTTGTGTTTTTACTGCTATATGCCAAAAAAATCTTTGTGTGTACTAACAATTTCTGATTATATCTTGAATATATATTTCTTGAGGTTATTCTTCATTGGTAAATCAATGGTACACTTATTGTCTTTTCTCATTGTGAATATAGTGCTTCTTATTAAATAGCACAGGAAGAACAGTTCAGACGCTGGCACAGTCACCTCCCTGTGTTTGCAAGGCCTCCTCACTTATGCAAGAGTTTTCTCAGAGTAATCCAAGATTCCTCCACATCCCAAATATGTGCAGGTTATGTTAAATACTCTCAGAAATGGTCGGTGTATATGACAAATGTGGGTCAACTACTGGCAAAAAGAAATCATGGTTGCAGGTCAAACAGAAAGGGCATATATGAAACATGCTTAGACAATCCACAAAAGGTGCATAACATGGTGTAAGGAGTACAAAACCTGGATCCTAGGGCACTGGGAAAAAGTGATATTTTCTGATATTAGTCATCTTTTACTCTGACCTATATCCGGAAGTGTTTATGTCTGGAGAAAGACAATATCTTTTTCAAACTGTTAAAAATGGAGGGAGATCCTTAACGTTATTAGGAAACATATCACGAGAGTCATTTAAACTGAGGATTTCTCTGCATTGTCGTTATGATGGATAAGCAATATGATGCCATTTCACAGGCCCAAATGCACCCAATGGTGTAACATTATACATATGACGTTCCCCTATTACAGTGTTGTCATATTCATGCAAATTCCTGAATGCAAATGTAGCACCACATTGACTTGTGCTGACTACAGAATTTCAAAATGGTGGATCACATCTCAAAACCATGATGGTGTTGTGGCTTGAACCATAAATTACAAACAATCAAACATTACATGCTTAACACTAGAATTACCAGAGCCTACGAAAAAACTTGTAGATCCGGCCCACCTTAAATCTGTTCACACCTCTACCTCAGGGTCTTTTGTCCTGTCCTTTCAATCAAAAGATCGCGGTTTCGATATCAGCTGCTTCCCAAATTTACCATTTTGAGTAGTGAGCTGCACTTATTCTAGAAATTTGATTCTGTTCATCTGGACAAAGTTTTTAAGTGGGAGAAATATTTCGAGACTTATCCAAGTCTCTTCCTCAGTCTCAATTGACTGCAGGTTTCCCCAACCTTATAAACAGTACCTTTGCTTAATCACAGAGACTAGCACCATTGACAAACGGCCAGTTGATCAGTGATATGCAAATTGTCCACTGATTAGTAGACGTGTGAACCATTCATAGAGGGTTGAGGAATGGCTGCAATCACAGCATTGTAAGATGGCGACAGATGTACCCTTAGGCCCCCTCCTCTGTTCAGAGATGGTCGTTCCTTTTTCACGTAAATGGCCTCCTTGATTCCTCTCTCAAACCAGCGCTCCTCCCTGTCCAGGATGTGCACCTCTTCATTTTTAAAGGAGTGACCACTATCCTGTACATGTAAATAGACTGCGGAGTCCTGGCCTGACGAGGAAGCTCTTCTGTGTTGTGACATTGCGCTTAGCCAGTGGCTGCTTGGTTTCCCCGATGTACAATTCACGGCACTCCTCCTGGCACTTAACTGCGTAAACTATGCTACTCTGTTTGTGCCGTGTAGACCCGATCCTTGGGATGGACCAATCTTTGGCGTAGCGTGTTTTGGGGTTTGAAAGCCACTGAGACCCGGTGTTACGAGAAAATGCGCCTCAGCTGTTCCGATACTCCTGACACATACGGGATCACTAAGGGTTTTCACTTAGGCAGTGGATGTCCTTCCTCTCTCATGAATCGCTTGGAGCGTTCTTTAGGTGTCCTCCCTGCTTTGACAAAGGACCAGCTGGGATATCCACATTTACTCAGGGCCTTTTTAACGTGGTGTTCTTCTGCTTCCCTGGCCTCCGAGTCTGTGGGAATGGTGTTAGCTCTGTGTTGTAGAGTCCTAATGACACCTAGTTTGTGCTCTAGTGGATGGTGAGAGTCAAACCTTAGATACTGGTCCGTATGTGTGGGTTTACGGTACACTTCCACTTTCAAATGTCCCCCGTTGACGATGGAAATTTCACAGTCTAAGAAGGCTAGCTTGTTATTTTCCATATCCTCTCTGGTGAACTTGATGTGTTTGTCCACCCCGTTGATGTGGTCTGTGAACTGTGGTACCTCCTGAGATCTGATTTTCACCCAGGTGTCATCCACATATCTGAACCAATGGCTCTGTGGTGTTCCAGGATAGGATGATAGAGCCCTCTTTTCCACTTCTTCCATATATAGATTGGCTACTATAGGTGAAACAGGGGAACCCATGGCACACCCGTGCTTCTGCCTGTAGTACTGGCTTTTGTATATGAAATATGTTGATTGAAGACACAGTTCCAAAAGCAGGCACACTTGGTCTGCGTTGAGAGAGGTTCTTTTACTGAGAGTGGGGTCATTCTGTAATCTCTTACGTACTACCTCCACTGCTTCAGTCACTGGGCCACAAGTGAATAGAGATGTAACATCAAATGAGACCAAGGTTTCTTCTGCCTCCATAATGACCTCTCTCACTTTCTCCACGAAATCCAATGTGTTCTGAATGTGGTGTTTTGAGCTGCCTACCACCGGGTTAAGAACAGCGGCCAGGAACTTGGAGATGTTATACGTGACTGAATTGATCATGCAGACAATGGGTCTTAAAGGAGCACCCTGTTTGTGTATTTTTGGTAAACCATACAGACTTGGTGTAGATTCCCCTGGGTATAATCTGTGGTATGTGGTCCGGTCAATAGCATTGTCCTGAACTAACTGCTTAAGACAATCTATCACCTTTTTCTTGTAACCACTACCTGGATCTCGCTTTAAGGGCTCATAAGTATTTTTGTCACTGAGCAGAGACAAAATTTTCTCATGGTAGTCTGTCTGGTTTAGCACAACTGTGCATCTCCCCTTGTCCACTGGAAGGATGGTGATGTTGTTGTCCTTGCTGAGTGCCGTGAGGGCCTTCCTCTCCTCAATGCTGATATTGGATGCAGGGGGTTTTGCATTGCTGAGACATGCCGAAACTTTTATCCGCAGTTGTTCTGCTTCCAAATCAGCAATGTTGTTGTTTCTGATAGCAGATTCTGTGGCTGTAATCAGTTCCACTAGCGGGATTTGTTTCGGTGTGACCGCAAAATTTAACCCTTTAGAAAGGACGTTTTTCTCTGCTAGGGTGAGTTGTTTGTCAGACAAGTTCTTCACCCATTTGTCCAAATCTTTAGTTTCTGTCTGGCATCCTTCTCTCTGCTGGTTGTGGAGGACACTCCCCATAGTGTGCTGGTGTTTGTGGCGCACAGCAAGTAGATCAAACTTCCTCTTTTGCCTGGTTTTAGACTTTTCATGCTGTGCTAGACGAGCCTTCTCGGTGAACTCAAGCACCTGTTGAAGTGTTTTCTCATCTAGAAGTGAAGAAAGTCTTTGGTGGATCTGCTCCTCTTTGGATTTTAAAACATCAATAGTGAAGTTAGTTTGTCTGTCGCCATCTTACAATGCTGTGATTGCAGCCATTCCTCAACCCTCTATGAATGGTTCACATGTCTACTAATCAGTGGACAATTTGCATATCACTGATCAACTGGCCGTTTGTCAATGGTGCTAGTCTCTGTGATTAAGCAAAGGTACTGTTTATAAGGTTGGGGAAACCTGCAGTCAATTGAGACTGAGGAAGAGACTTGGATAAGTCTCGAAATATTTCTCCCACTTAAAAACTTTGTCCAGATGAACAGAATCAAATTTCTAGGATTTCCTTACCTGGATTATTGAGCATGCATCGAGACAGCTGCACTTATTGTTTATATCATACAATAAAAACATACATTTGATTTGCATCTGTAAATTTATAGTACTTGTTGAATTTTTTGTTTTTTCAGTTTCATTCACTCACGTTCAAGCTTCCACAAATCCCCCCCCCCCCATGTGACGCCGTTTTCAAATCAAGACATGGTAGGTACAAACTTGTTTTGTTATACCGCCTCTTTATTTGAAAATCGTGTCACATCTTGTGCACAAACGAGACTGGGACTGGGAAAACTGTGGACGTGGATGTGAGTGGTGTGCGTGACTGAGAATGACTGTGGATGTGAATTTTTTTATTCAGTTTTATTCTTGAGTGTTCCTGCTTAAGCTGAATTAGTATGCGCCTTCTGATCCATGATGTCAAAGCCGCTCTGACAAAAAAAGAGAGACTTAGACTTAGATATATATGACATTTGGAATAATTCATTTTATGACCTGTATTGTTCATTTCGGAAAACGTTGTTGCGCTAATGCAACATTATATTGATTTGCATACCTTCATGCGATTGTAGTCATGACATGACTGCGTTTGTTTTTTGTTTTTGATCTTGGCCAGTGTCCACATGTTGCTGCATGTTGGTATTTCTTTTCAACTCCAGGAGATGCAGAGGACAGAATAGTACAAACAGGTCAGTTCCGCGGTTGATACGACAGCTTGCGTGGTGCAATGCTAAAAACTGCTGATTCCCATTCAAGAGCTTCTGGGATGGATGCTGGCAGCTTCTCAAGTTTACCATTTTGAGTAGAGAGCTGGGGGGTATTTTCCGTACGTCGCTTAAATCATCCAAGATCAGATGCCTCATCTTGGATGAGTTAATGCCAGTGAAACTCATCTGGGATAAGTTGGTTTTTCAAATGCAGCCGTGTAGTAGATTAGCTGGATCTAATCATCCGAGATGAATGCGCGTGTCCACGCTGATTGAAAAGCCCATATATATTGAGTCTAGAAAACATGATCAGCAAGTCTTTGATAGGCTGTAACAAAATGACGAAAGAATGGGCACATTTTTTTTTCACACAAGCAGAGCAAGACCTTTTATTCGAAGGACATGAAGAATTTGAAGATTTAATATGCACAAAGGGTAACA
Source organism: Erpetoichthys calabaricus (assembly GCF_900747795.2). Taxonomy (NCBI): domain Eukaryota; kingdom Metazoa; phylum Chordata; class Cladistia; order Polypteriformes; family Polypteridae; genus Erpetoichthys; species Erpetoichthys calabaricus. The sequence goes on along the minus strand of NC_041394.2, from coordinate 205,377,649 downwards.
CTGCAAAACCAGCCCAAACCAGAAAAGACGGCTGGCAAAAAGTGGCCGACAAATTAAATGCTAAGTAGTGTGCATTGTACTTACTGAATGCAGCGTTTCATTTCCTATGTGTCAGATTAATTAGATAGATAGATAGACAGATAGATAGATAGATAGATAGATACTTTATTCATCCCAAGGGGAAATTAACATTTAATATATTAAATATGCATGTAAATTCATATTTAATATGTCATAATTCCAGATGAAACGTGAGCACAAGGAGAACATGGGAACAGGTTTAAGTGAAATACAAGAATATACTTCAAACTGGTAAATATTGGTATATAACTATTTTAAAGAATTGTTGACATAAAGAATCATATATAATATAAAAAAACATTAATTCTAAAGCTAATAAAAAGGCAGACAAGCAAAAAACAGGTGGAGGTCCACACGGTCCAGACCTAACCCCTGCAGAAGAGTTAGCTATCCAGCTAAATGCCCATCGCCCTGTTTCTGAGGGCATTCCAGGGGGAAGCTCCTCCTCAGAACCAGTGGCAGGATGCAGTGGTCACTTCATTTCAGGTAAAGGATGGTCATTGCATATATTTGTCATTGATGTGTGCCATAGGTATGTTCCATATACCCTCTTTTATGTTGGGTTAGTTGCAGGGAATGTCATATCCCTAGAACCTTTGTCTGACCAACGAGATATTGACGAAGGTCAAATATTTGATGAAGACACTGTGTCTGATTATTTGGATCTGCGTACAATCCAGTGCCCCAATCACATTTGGAAATCCTGGGTAATGAGAATGTTAGGCTGATTGTGAGATTCTTCATGGAACTGTGGGTGTTTTTGCCTGTGTGTTGCCTACCTGCAATGGCATGAAACACCTCTTTTATGGTCTGCACACACAGATGTCCAGGAAACACTATGAAAACCCGAAGGAAATATTTCAGAGCCAAACAGACTTTACGAATTGCCTGGCAAACTGCACTTTTAGATAGATTTTCCGCATTGCCTACAGTATATAAAAAAAGTTCCGCTTGCAAAAAACTTCAAAGCAATGCCTACTGTCTGTGTGGTTGTGAGAACCCGACTTTGCCTAGTTTGACTTCGAATATAAGGTACTAATAAATCTTTGAGGTACAATATTCCTCCTCGGCTAAAGCGGTATCTTTCAAAAAGAATTTCCTCCGGGAGCAATAAAGGATCTTGCCGATCGTGCAAAACCCTCTCTGTATGAAATTCTCCTCTTATAATTTGCGCACCGATATCAATTGGTCGCTCATTCATGTACAGCGAAGCCATGACTGAATGAATTCCATGCACGGACACTGATTAAGTGTGTGAGCTAATCCTTGTTTACATAGAACAAACCTGCTCCGAGCAGGTTTGAGGATTTGGATGTGTTGCTATGACAACACATCCAGCAAGAGTTTCAAAAAACTGACAAATCCAGGATCATGCCAAACCATCAACAATTACTAAATGAATAATCCACGTACGAAAAATACCCCCCTGCTCTTACTGTAACAGCCGCTGTAAATTTATAGTACATTTCAAAGTTAGTGTCTCTTTTTTTAGTTTTATTCTCTCACTCACGTTCACCCTTCCACAACACCTCCCTGTCCCCCCAAACCCCCGATCTGATGCTGTTTTCAGATAAAGACATGTACTTGTCTGGGAATAATTGTGGATGTAGAACTGATTCATCCACGTTTATGTGTCAGCTTTTATCCCGCCACATCTGAGAATTCCCTGTAATTTCCAGTTCCATTGTTTCAAAACATTACTGACATCACACAATTATCTGATGATTGTATATAGCGTGGAATTGACCTCTCTGTACTATTCTGTCCTCTGCATCTCCTGGAGTTGAAAAGAAATACCAACATGCAGCAACATGTGGACACTGGCCATGATCGGAAAAAAAATGCAGTCACGTCATGACTACAACTGCATGAAGGTATGCAAATCAATATAATGTTGCATTAGTGTAACAATGTTTTCCGAAATGTACAATACAGGTCAAAAATGAATTATTCCAAATGTCATATATATCTAAGTCTCTCTTTTTTTGTCAGAGCGGCTTTGACATCATGGATCAGAAGGTGCATACTAATTCAGCGGTAGCAGGAACACTCAAGAATAAAACTGAATAAAAAAATTCACATCCACAGTCATTCTCAGTCATGCACAACACTCACACCCACATCCACAGTTTTCCCAGTCTCATTCACGCACAAGATCTGACACGGTTTTCAAATAAACTTTATAGTACTTCGACAAGTACTATAAATTTAGCAGCTGATATCGAAACCGCGACCTCTTGATTGAAAGGCAGCAGTTCTTAGCATTGCACCACGCAAGCTGTCGCATCAACCGCCTACCGTAACCTGCTTTCTTTTTTCTTCGGTTAAATTCTTGAATAAAAGTGTACTTATTTTGTTATACTTGTACCTTTTGTGAAAGTGTTTATTTCATATTTGTATTTCAGGCTTCACACATTATACATTTCATGTCTACATTTTGTCAAATATTACTAATACATGAAAAACGTTTCTGTGTTAACAGCTTTTTTACAGAGATTGTTGATGACACTGAACACACATGAAATGTATGTATTCCAAATGGCGATGTACATTTTAACCCTATAAAGCTCCAGCACTTCACTTGAAGATAAACACTGAGCACTGAGAAACTTCTTTGCGAATTGAACTGCGGCGGTGGGTGGGGGAATGGGATTGCAGGCTGCTTGCTGCTTATTGACATATTTACAGGACAAAAGAGGGAGAGGTGTGAACGGATTTAAGGTGGGCCGGATTTACGAGTTTTCTCGTACGCTCTGGTAATTCTAGTGTTAACCTCCTTGACACTAACCCCTCAGGCTTCATAAAACCGGAATAAATCAAGAAATGTTTTTCAGTGACCAATGAAAATAAAGTGTTCAGATCAATTGAGGTGAAAACTATAAACATTGTCCGTGGCATAGCAGGTTTGAACAAAACTAATCTAGATGAACTAATTTATTAATAATCATTTGCAGTTGATTTGCAAGCAGCTTGACTAGTAACCTTGAATCAGCATCCATAAGAAATGTTTTGCCAGTAGGTTAATTAAACCTATTTTTAAACCTATTTTTGTATCAAGGAGATAGCAGAATTTAACATAAGAAAAAGGTGGCCTAATAGCAGCTTCCAAAAGTCAGTCAACACTTTCACCAAAATCCTATCAAAACTTTGAAGTACCTTTCCGAAGGAGTCTGTCAAAATGTTTGAAATAATTCTGGCATCTGTGATACAAGAAGTGAGCAGCTTGGAAAAAAAAATTTAGTCTAGCTTGTCCAAAGTGTAATAAACCAACATAACTTTTATTATCAAAATGGGAAACATCTGTTTCTTATAGTGTAGACTATTGTATGTGCCACAGGAAGTGCAGTACATGTGAGCACACAATGAACTCCTCCCTGGACCCACATTTTAAAGACATGCCTCTGAACGGCATGGTGGTCCAGAAAGGTAATAATGTCATAGAATTTTGATAAACAAAATTAAGTAAAAGTTATGAAAGAAAATTGAAATGTTTCCAAAAGAAAGGGGTTGTTGTAGCTAGACAACATGTGGTTCCTGGTAGCCTAACCACTGTGCAGAAGCACAGGAGACAGAAGATCTCTCTCAGATCTCTGCAGAAATAAAGGACATCAGAAAGTAATAACTCCTGTGAAAAAAAATAACAATAAATTTACCGGGGCAACTAGGCCATTAGTCACCTACTCTATAAATATAAAATCCTAATCCTAAAAGTGCAATGATTTTATTGTCATTTTTATGTCACATTTTTGTCACGCTTTAAATGGGGCTTATTTTAAAACCTACATATATATGTTTGGTATCATTCTTTTCAGAATTTATCGAACGTTAATGTGATGTTGTTAGATTTTCAGATTCTTATTCCATTTTTAAATTATAAACTAAAATATCAAGAAGGTCGAGTTACGATGACCCATTGCATAATACTTTAGTTTTCACGTGATTTTTCCTGTTATTTAAATTTAAAAAAAAAAAAAGTTTTTTATCTATAAGAATGTCAGTTAAAACGAATGAATCATTTATTTAGTCTCTTATAAATACTCATCAAGCATAGCGGACCTCAGTGTAACGGGAATACTCCAATCGGTAAGAGAGTAAATATTTTATTCTCATTTCATGATTTTTACTCCATTAAATAATAATTAATTTTACTTTTGCATATTTATAGAATTTCGGGATTTTGGCCGCAAGTGGGGTGGCTTACCATGCTGCAACTGGGGGTTGGGCGCCAAAGGCGCTAGGGAGGATTGGCTCCCCCAAGTAAGTATATACTTTGAGAGTACAGAAACATGAGTCTGTCATCATACTGGGAAAAACACCTGTAAAAATAACACTATAAATTGTCTCTGTAGCTTGCTTTGGATCATTGAAGCACACACTGCCACAGCTGTAAGGGAAGTTCAGAAGTGGTGGGTGATATATTACAGGTTCATATTTATTTTCTGTTTTATGGTAATTTTTGAATTATTATTTTTCATGGTTTGTGAATAAATAACTTCATTTATTAAGATTATGTTTATCAGACTATCTTTTCAAGCTTTAGTTTTGAACAATTCCTCTCCTGCAAGGAGAATGTTTTGGGACATTAAAAGCATTTTAAACTTTAGAAGCCTGTTTCTCCATTTTAGATCTGCTTAGGTCGAAGCCTGCAGGTGGCAGCTCGAGTACTAGCTGGATTGGGATGTGTTTCTTCTGGGCTGGCCAGTGAAGTTCCTGGAGACTCTAAATTGTACCACTGGGAAAAGGAGAAACGGCTGCAAACCTGCTTCTCTAGCTTTTTGCATTCATCAATGTATGTGCTAGTTAAAACAGAAAAATTCTGTGACCTTCTTATGGAAAATAAAGAGTTTCCTAGAATCCAGAAGTATAGTTTAGTGATCTAAATAACTGAGAAGATAAGTTATTATGAGTCTAGGACATGAAAGGGCTTTACAAAAGTAACTACTGGGACAAATGAATGGAAGCAATAGGAGTTAAACAATATTCTTACAGCTTCATTGTGCTTTCCTTAATGACTGTTGAACCCCTGTCTACTAGTAGATATATTTTGTCCACTTGCCCACCATTACCATCTTTTTGGAGTTTTCACATACTCTCCTACGTTGACTGTAATTGGCTGTGATTTGCAAAGAACATGGCTTCCATCTAGACTTGGCTACAACTGCGGCCCAGTGCTGCAAAGATAAGTCAAGGCTCCTCATTAATCAATCTGTAACTGTCAAGCTAATTTCAAAAATTGAAAGTATTCACAATTTGCTTTTTGATCTATATTGAATAAAAATTCTGTATGTCAATTAAAGACTGTTGTGGAAGAGAGAATCTATGATATGTGGGAAACAGAAACAGTTACCACAATTTGCATGATTATATTAGTGTCCTTAAGGGTGTGAATGTATTTTAATCTTAATTCATTTCTTTTGTAATCAAGGTGATATAATCAGCACCGGAGTCAGCAGGTGAGGCAGTTCATGATATTTTTCTCACATCAGTGAGACTGGATTAGAAAAGGAAGCCCTGGTGGGTGCCAGACATGTTGCCAATGAATACTGATGTGTGAAACAGTGTGTGACATATGCCTAAGGCATAAACAAAGAGCTAACAAAATAAGAGCAAAATCTTGTTTTTTAAGTTACATTTTAACTTTAATTATATCATGTTTATACATGTAACGTAATGAGCATATATTATAATCATACAGATGAAACGAAATAAAGTAAAATTGATTACCATTTCCATTTTCAATATGTTAAACTTGGTAATGTTATCGACTTTAATCATATTGTTGTTTTGATTATATTGCTTTTAGAGCAAAAACCTTGAAGTTCAACAAGAATTTACCAAGTATTCAGACTGTTAATTGTAAGTTAAAAGCAGCTATATGTTACCAAGCAGTATGTGAAACAAAATTTCAAAACACCATATCTTAGTAAAGTTTGTTGCAATATTTGTAATAAATAATATTGAACATATAAATATTTTGAAAATAATCATTCAGTAATTAAAGATTTGCTATTTTACTATAAAATGCAATGGGAAACTAAATGGCAAAGAAGCAATGTAGTGACCTTATAAATGGCATTATTTAATTACAACCAGGTATGACTATAATATGAATCAAACAAGGAAAAAAAATAACTAATTTCCTCTTGGGGCTTCTGTGTCTATACAGGCCTAGTGCAACCATGAAGTTTTCTATAGTAGTATTTTCTGGAGTGTCCCACAGTGGCTGAAGGGTCCTAGAATACTGAACGGCTCAGGACATCTGGGCCTTCCCCGTTTCAGACATCTCGAACACTTAATTTAAAACCTTAGCTTTATTACCTTGTTATTTAAAATTTACATATGGCTGTCACTGTTATCTCCCCAATTAAGGTAAATTTTTGAAAGTTAAAATGAAGTCTTTTAAGGGCTACACAGTGCCATGGGTGTTAGTGCTGTACATATTTATAACACCTGAACCCCAGTTCATGCCAGGCAAGAGCTTCACCTAGTCACACTTAGTTTCACCTGTAATCCATGGCAGCTCCTTCATTACATTCCTTTTAAAAGAAAAATATAACTGAATTTTTACTCATTGTCTGGATCTTACGTTTGTTGTGCCAGGAAAGGGGAATCAAAAACCAAAGCAGTGTTTTGGGGTATTTTTTGTTTACTTAACTACTATTTAACAATATTTAATACACCACTGTTCCACATCAAAAAGAATCCTAAGGATCAAATTAGTATATATATATTATATATGGTTAAATAGTTTACTGTCAAATAATGCAAAGCGTACGCACTCTTTTTACAAAGATTGTTTACCGACTTGCAGACCAACCACAAGCGTTACCTGGTAGCTAACCACCCATATAATCAGATTGTGATTCAGACTACGAATGCCATGAATATATGTATTGCATTTCACACCTAGGCCTTCAGTAGTGCTCTGTCTGAATCAACCCGCCCCTCAAAAACTAATTTATGGTTATAAAAACCATCTATGCATTCTATGCAGAATATGCAGAAATACGGTATAAAGAGCCATTGCATCGCAGATAGATAACTCCTGTAGCCACAATAAATGCCTTTATTGAATAGACAAACCAGGGGTGAACAAGTTCCTTTCTACTGCAGCTACAGCCGCGACACACATAAAAAACATCAATAATAACTCATAAACTTGCAATATTATTTAGGAAAATCGCAACATTTTACTTACCAAAAATTCGGATTATTTGTGAACAAAATCCATCCTCCTCTCTTTCCTCAAAAACAGTTCAATTACTCTGTCGTACAGATTATCCGTGCGCTTCAGTTCCATCACGAAGTCCCTTTCTATCGCCATCGAAGCTAATGCTGAAAGTCGAACCTGCCCTGTCGTATTTCTGGCATAAGTTTTAATTCGCTTTAGGGCTGAAAATGTGGACAGAAGCAGTGGACACGGGAATGGTCACCGCCAAACATACCAACGTGTACAGCTGCCCCATGCTCTCATTCAGATTTTTCAGTGAGATCAGTGGGAGATTTTCCTGTAAAATCATCCATGGCATACTTTACAGTCAGTTCTGTTTTTAGCCGAGACAGATAAAAAAGTGCTCTGTGGCTCTGTGTTAAACTGGAGAAGGCTGCATGTGGGAAATTTTTCTTGTATTCCCGAAACTTCTGGGGGTCGAGGAGTGTGACAAACATTAGTTTTTCGTGGTCTTGAAATCTGGTCTGTGTCTGGCAAATAATATTGTCCAGAATCCTGCCATGGAGTTGGCGGTAGTGCGTGCGAGGATCTTGCGCTTGACCTCTTCGTGCGCTCGGAGCGCCTGCGGTGCGTTCAGTGGCCTTGTAGAGTTCCTCATATTGGCTTCTATCTTGCTCAACGGTGTCACAGAACTCCTTTACCCTAGCCAGACAAAACTGCACATCCAGTTTTTTGTCCTGTAGTATTGAAAAGAGCACGTCTGAATACTCAAAAATGCCATTGAATGTGTGAAGCAAAAAACAAAACTCAAAATCATCCAGACGTGCTTTAAATCCATCAGCACAGCGCACTGTGTCCTCATCATACTCGTCATGATGCTCCAGAATGTGATGAAACAGTTCCTTTAGAGCATCTCTCTTCTCTATCCAATCAATGGGTCTGAATACGATGACGTTGCCGTATGCCTGCTAGAGGGCCCTAGTGAAACCAACTCAAAATCTGATTGGTTGAAGCAACAGTTTAATCAACATTTATTTTGTGTTAGAGGGCCTGCAGAACGGATTGTGAAGGCCTCCGGGCAGACTTCTTTGACTTTGACCCTGCCTGGCAACAAATGATGGCTGAAATGTGATTGGTAAAATGCTTTAATACGAAAATACATGTCTGGAAGCAGCACAACCATAGGAAAAGCTATGAAAGGAAGCAGGCAGACTATTTGGAATTATTTAATAAGTGTTCATGGACAAAATATAATTAACATCAGTTTGTGATTCAGATATTTTTTTTAAGCCAGCAGAGAAGGCCTTGCAGGCCCTGACGGTCCGCCACTGATATATATACTGAAATGAGCAACAGGATGGAAGAGACAAAGACAACACATAGTATTCGAAAGTTAACCCTGTTGTTGGGTGCATATTATTTATTTAAACCAAAACAGGCAAATAAACTTCATTGCTATTTTTGCCATAGAAAACACCTCCAAAAAAAAAAAAATTTACATTTCACTGCACTCCTCATCTTATCTCCTTTACATTCATCAGCAGTAATCATACTTGCACTTCTTTGAATACTTGCAATTGCATAAGCTCTCCTTTGGCATTGTATTTCTTATGTCTATGTTTTACTGTTTGAAACCCCCCAACAGGACTGCCCAACCCTCACCCATAAAAGATTGTTCCAGAATACTTTACAAAGACTTTGAGAGAAAAGCCCTATCAGGCTGCTAGCATCTAAACTTAATACAGCATGTTCCAATGAACACATCCACACATGACCATTTTCTAAGAACACAAACAACTAAAGCAAGGGAATAACATATTGCCTTTAAGTATATAATAAAACATGAGGAAATAAACAGAAAAATGCTTCTTCAGGGTCACACAATGAAGAACAGGTTTATATATATTTCCAGTCTTGTGGTTTATAGACCAGCATCTTAGGCACTGCACTACACTACCTGCATTTAAGCTAATGGAGATGTACACGCTTGAATCTCATAGCGTGAAAACATGCACAAGTTTCATAAGAAAGATACTATATTGAGTCAAACAACAGTCACTTTTAAAGTTATATTTCAAAACACATAACGCACAATAAAATCTCCACGGACACTATCTGAGACAGCTCTTGATGTAAACCATTTGAGATCAACTTTTAAAAGACAAGTTTAAAAAGATATCTGAAAAATAACAATTTTAAATTATTGAGAGTAACACACAGATGCACTAAAAGATCCATGCCAAGGATTGCTAATCCCAGCTAAAAAGTGTGGTTGTAATTTGTTTGCCCTGTATAATATTTTTCCCCTCTGTCAATAGCACAGCATGCCTCAACTACTGAGGTACTTATCTTCTGTTCACTGAGCTTACAATGTAAACTCCAAATTTGCATGAATAAGCAAAACTGTAGCACGAATAAACATGCTGCAAGCATGATGTACCACAATGGACAGCGACTTCTTAAGCATTTTATTTTGTAAATATTGAGGCATAAATGTGTTTAGCAGCTGTAAGTTAAACTGTTATAGAAATGTTTTCAGAGGCATTTAATATAGATTGATCTGAGTGCAGAGCAAGGATAAGAAAAATATGATAAAGGTATAAGCTATTTATTACTCTTAATCTTAAACTAATTTATTTCTGATGTGATTATAGTTTCATTCTCATTTTTGAATGTCAGCATTTCACAGTGCGAATTATATTTTTATAACTTTTTTCCTCCTAGTCTTTCAAGTAAACATTTATACATGTGAAGTACAGTTGAAATAAAGCAATTCTTGTACTCTGTGCTACAAAGATGATGACTCTGAGAATACATTCTGGATGTTGAATTGTAAAAGTAAAATTTGTTTACCAAAACAAAATCTTAAACCGTGCAAATCATATTTTAGAAAAATATATTCAAGGTCCACCAATGGCTCTCATGGAAGTCAAGAAGAAACACTGCATCAGTACATCCACAATAATATTTATCTGCTCCTTGAAATGCATCAGTAGCTTTTTTATAGAACTTATTAAAACTTTAGCGTAGACTTTTGACATGGTTTTCCTAAATGTCTTTTTCGTGACAGGTACTCTTTAAATTTGGCAGAGGCGTAACAGATTTCTTGCAATTCATATATTGTTATAATTGGCATAAAACACACAATTTTAAATCACAGATAATGTTTGTTTTAAAAATATTAAACCTTTCAGTATGCATAATCATATTTTCTCCCAGGTATTCTCAAGTTCAGTCATGGGATACCACTGTGGCTGCAGATGTTCATTCCAACAAGTTCTATAAATCAATGGATCAGACTTACTCCTAAATGATAAAATGGTTTTATCTACTAATTGTAATTGGTGAGGAGATGTGCAGACACAAATGGAATTGAATGCTGAAGAGCAGCAAATACTTCTGTGTCATATTCATATACAGTATGATCTAATTAGTAAGAAAAGGCTTAAATAACTAAAACATAAAGAAGGTAAAATCTTTGAAAGCAAGAAAGCCTTCCACTCAGTGTAATACATTCACACAAACTTTTGCTCCATTCTAATGAAAATGTCAAATCCATTTTGTAATTCCTGGATTGACACTGTGAAATTACAGGTTGCTTAATAATGACTGATAAAAGCAGAAGATGGCTAGGATCAACATGTGCAGTTAAGGTGTCCCACATGGCTTATTTCAGGCTTTTATTACTAATCAGCACAGGAATGGACATTATATTAAGGTATCAACCTCCTTTAACAGTCAATATCATTTGTTCAAGGGTCTGCAACATTCATCATTAATGGTATTTGGATGCAATTAGGGGAGCGAACTCAACAGAAAAAGGTGAACTAAAAAAAAAGGGAAAAAAGATAATTAAGTGTTTGGGAACAGACACAAATTTCTTTCTTTTTTTCTAAATGTAAATATTATAATAGAACACTTATCTAAATGCAAACTAAGAAAAGATAAAAGGCCAGCTAATTAAACAATTAGATCAAAGATACTTAAGATTGACTCACTGGTTGGAATTAAAACCTGTAGCCATAATAGTACCCCAGGGCTGAGCTTGAGAACCACTGCTATAGACTTTTCCTATTTTTTTTATTTTCTTTTTCTGGCCATCTTAAACATTAATGACTGTCTACATTATGTTTGTTCAAAGTGGTCTTTTTATTCATAGCACCTATAAGGTGTATTGCTGCATGGCAGAGAGTACCTTTTGTAAAGTTTTGAAAAGATTATTGAATGATACAGTGTTACAATAGGTACACATAATGCAAAGCAAAATTGGCACAATGACATCTTTTATCCATTTGTTAACTGATTGCAAGGTAACCTTAACTAGTTTTGTAAGGTTGCATTTTTATAATGAACAAAGAACATCTTTTCTTTCTGCAATTTTGACACTATTATTCAGGATCTCTTTTGCTAGATGCCACACTTTGATGACAACGGTCATATGATATGCTTGTGGGTGACTAAATGCAAATTGTTCATCTTATATGCACTGCACAGGCTTAACAGTATAATAATGATAATTTATCTGAAAACCTCAAATTTAGTGCATAAAATTAAATTACATAATTGCCTTCTAAAAGAAGAAGGCTGCTGCTAAATATTTTGTGCCTGAAACTTCAATTTCACTTTCACAAATCCTGCATCCAGGAGTTGGAATGTTCCCTCCGTGTCTGCATGGGCTTTACTCTTTGAACTTTGACATCTCCAAAGATCTATCAACGATTCTAAATTGGCCCCGTGTGAGTGACTGTGTTCGTGGATGGACAATACGATGAACTGGCATCCAGTCTGGGGCTGATTCCTGTCTTGCACCAAGTACAGATGGGATATGCTCTGGCCTCCTGTGACTCTGTATTGGATTAAGCTGTTAGAGAATGTTATGTATTTAAAACATTTGTGATGAAGTTGCCTTAATGTAAGTCTAAAAACCAGGAATCTCAATCCAGTAAGAAAAATGATGAAAATAAAACAGGAATCTTACCAAAAGTCTCATTAATTATTGGCTTGGCCAAATACAACAATAAGTAATTACCCAACTAACCTCCAATCCCCACCACTCCCCCTGGACACTATCTGCCATTTGTGCTTTATTTTGCTTGCAATGATTGCATTAATATTGGTTTATTTAAAAAAATCTTTGGCAAGAGAATTACCCCCATATTTATGTGAAATTTTCTCTGCAAGTGTTGTGGAATATTATTCTGGTATTCCAGTATATTACAAGTTAATGTTTGTAAAACTTCACATTTGGTTTATGGCCTGCTGCCCCTAATGACTAAAACAATTTATAAAGGACAGTGAAAGAATCTGTTCTTAGTGTTAACAGTTTAATAATAATAAAGAAGTAGTACTCAATAACATTTAACCACTTACTGGCCTACCATCCATATGCAGTATTATAGCATGCAATGGCATGAAATAACACTCTCCTGTGTTGTTGAACACAGGGCAAGTGCAAGATAGGTAAATGACTATGCTATATTATAAATGAATAAATAAATAATTAAAAATAAATAATAGGTAAGTGACTAGATAGTAACAATTTGAAATATAATAAATAAGTAATAACAATAACTAATAGTAAAAAAACAACAGTAGTGACAAGTGTAACAAAAGTCCTGCATATGAATTTGTCACAAGGATCTGAGGACAGAGGAGCAGCACAGAGTTCAGAGTCTGGACAGCCAAGGGATAGAAGCTCTTGTATTCTATCATCTTTATAATCAATGAGAATATATTATAATATGTACAAATTGGTTTTAAAAAGATTTCTTCTTTTTCACTCTCAACTGCTACAGTTGCTCTATAGAGACACAAAATTATGGATGTACTTTACAAAACAAATTTATGTGAAAAACACACATTAATCCTGTTTAGTTTTAATCCCTTATAAAATGTTTTATGATACTGCTCATGATGAAAGCCAACTTAAAATACTAATATGATTTAGACTGAAGCAATGAATACTTACAGCATGTATATCTACATTTCATTAATATCTTAGGGCCTTAGGAAAAAAAATGTTGCCTTCAAAAACACATGGCACAGATGGTCATGCTAACTTCTTCATCCTGTTTGGCAGATGGAAGGTTTCAGCTTCACAGCAGTGCATTCATCTTGCACTCTATTCCAGTTGTAAATTGTCTTTTGATGTGCAAAATCAAGGTTTTATTTATAAATTATCTACTTCCTCTAGAAAAAATATATCATTGATAAATCTGCTTTAAATCATTTAAGCTCAATCCACAGGAGTTTTGAACTGCTAAGAAGATAATCTAATTACTCTGTACATGCACTATTGTACATATGTATGCCATTTTGGCCATGAATTTATAACAACAAAAATGTGGTTTTCAAAAATGTAACCTAATAGGTTATAATTTTATTGACAAATTGTGCCTCATTATCTTCTATTTTCAATATGGATGATATCATAAATCAGAAACAATCAGAGCAGAAATTCTGACTTTGTAAAAAATAAAATCCAAAAGTGATCTTTAATTTAATTACTATTTTGAGATTAAGATTGTAATGTGACATTATAATTTGACATATCACCTCCATAATCAGGAAGTATAATAAATCTGGCATGTCTAATACATTTGACATGTCACCTCCATACCACTGAACCCACTGTATCAACTGTAAAGAAATGCATAGAAAAAAATGTGCAATTTTTATTTACTGTATAAAATAAAGGTTATTAAATTGTTTTCCCTTTGATAAGAAATAAAATGCCATACATTTTAAAAACATATTTGAATCAGCAACTAAAATATTAAATAAGCAATCAATATAACATAGAAAACATAAAGTTGACATTGTTATAGAGGGGTTACAAAGGCACTGAAATAAATACAGTGGAAAAGATCTCAGACCTGTGAATTTTATTTTAATATGGGATGTTTTAAACATGGGGACATGAGTGCACAGAGAAACCCCTAGGACACTCCCAAAAAATCCCTCATGAAAGAAAAGTGATATGACTGTTGTAAATCATAGTATCTGATATCACAGTAACTTTTATTGTAATGCTTCTAATATGTTCTACTTCTTGGGCTCATACAATGTCAGCACAGTGCTGACAAATCTAAACATTAGTGTGGCAAATTGCTCGCATACTGAAGTGACTTTAGCTGCAGGTAGAAGACCCATTTTACTTATGGTGCCAAGCAGAGTTGTGTTTTGGTGTAGAGCAGTCTATTAGCTATCGAAAGCGCTGTGAAGAAGCTGTCTGTTTTTACAGTCCTGCCTTTGTCCAATCTGATAGCAGTCGTGGGACATCACATCTTTGATTGCCGGTACAACAAACAGTTCTGAGCAGGCATCAGCCACAACACTTCTCTTGTTAAAAGAATGGAGATAAATGCCATCAACTCAAAGAGGGAGAGGCAAGTGCATTGTACCACATGAACGTCACTGAGAGAATAAAACTGAATAATAAAAAAACAAGCGCTAGCTATTACAAGTAGCCAAAATTTACAATGATTTACGACTCAAATCAAATGTTTTTTTATATTATCCTGTAGAAATAATAATAATGATAGCAGCTCACTAGTCAAAACACAGAGTGTCCAGTCTCGAACCCGGGACCTTTGGGTTAGAAGACAGCAGTTCTTGCCTCTGCACAATTCAAGAATACATGTAAATTCCCTGTCGATTGACATTTGAGCTTGAGTTTTTAACTCATTGACAGCCACATGTAAATCAAATGCTTTTTTTTTTCTTTGGTTATATTCTTGAATAAAAGTGCATGTGTTTATTTGATATTTGGACTAAAGTCTTCACACATTATACATTTTTCACACATGAAATGAATGTTTTCCAAATAACGATATACTGAATTATTTACCCTATAACTCCAGGCACATCATACGCAGATAAGGAGCCTTGGCTTGAGCTGGGAGAACTTTTTGCCCGTGAGCTGAGCTTCGTCAAGGCGGGATATGGGACACATTTACAAAACAAAAGACGCTGATTGTAGAAGTGTGAAGGGATTTAAGGTGGGAAGGGATTATGAGTTTTTTTGTAGGCTTCAGGAACTTTAGTGTTAAAGCAAACACATATTGCAAGGTTCATTTCAAATTTGGCAGCTATCAAAAATTTGTTAGCACTTGAGAACACAACAGGAAATTGACTATGCATTTTGTATTGGAACATTAATCATTTAAAATAATTTGATCATGTAGGAACATGCCACACACAGTCTGCGTGCTCAATATTTGTTGGAAACAACCATCACAATAATATATTTTCTATTTGTACTTTATCCATTTACAGCAGAACACTTATACTACTAAAATTATTTTCAGTCTTGATCAGTAATTTATAAGACATACCCTGAATACATACCGAAACACAGTAATCCCTAATTCTCATGACTGTTGATTTTTACTTACAGTTACTCAGTTAATATTTAATCTCTCTTTATATTATTTGGGAGTGGAATAACATATTCGTTGGCTCTTGATTGGATCAAAACACATTATTCTGTAGAACAGGTCAGTGGGCACTGCACACATATTCTTGGATTCCATCACCTCAGACACAAAAGTAGATGTAATCTTTAGTTGACCATCCCTGCAGAGCTGTCTACCAGTCTTTATGAGCTCCTTTACCAAAACAGAGAGCATTGATAAATGTATTTTGAATACTACCAGGCTAAGAATTCTGCATAATCTTCCATCCTGTAACCGTTTTTTATAGATTTCTGTTACTGCTTGAATGATAAAGGATGCCTTTTATAATGAAACGATGATAATATACACATTGTGTGATTGTAACACCCAGCAAGTCTTTGATAACAAGGATTGCCAAAACCCCTGACATTTTCATTTAGGCTGTTGAGGAGATCAGAAAAAATGCTTTTAACTCCATTATTAGCATCTGCCATGACCTTTTCTACTTTTTGCGTTAGACTCCTCCAGCAAAGAAATCTTTTAACTATTTGCTCAGGGACATGTGCGGTTCCATGGAAATAATTTAACAAAATGATTCAAAGGAAAAAGTTGACATGGCCCACTGAGACCCCCAGTTCCTAACACTTGTTGCAATGTGTGTCAGTAGATGAACATTGAATGTTATATTTGCTGCTCCATATAACTTCTCAAAGTGTATCGTGAACTTTTTAAGAGCTGTCTGCTACTTCAATCTCACAGCGTTTCACATTTTCTCCCAAAAGAATGTGCATAGCAAACACTAAAAGAAAAAGGTGGTTCAATAATTTCTTCAGTAAAATCCCATTCAATATGGGCAAAGCACAAAATACGAGGAATGACCTCCACTCTGATGCTTTCTAATACTTTCTGTCTGCCACAGATCGTGGTACTCTATTTATCTCAACTGGGGGTTGAATTGGAATGAGGTCTTTGTCAATGTGGCTTGATCTTGTTCCAATATACTACTCTTGGTCATGATGTCTTGAATCAAACCACAAATCAGCTAGTTGTCTTTCCACTCCAAGGCAGACACAGTGCTGGTACTCCAGAACAAATCCACTTATCATTTGAAATTTCTTGAGTTTTATTAATGATGAAGGTCCTTTTACTCCTTGAGGAGTATGGGAAAGGTGCTATATAATATAAAATGTATTATTATTGTTATTATAGGATTCTCAGGTGTTGCAGCCATTGTGTGATCAAAGTGCTCAGCTTCATTTCTAAGATTTGGCTTTGGGACTTTGCTTGTGTAAGGACCTCCTCCAACATGGTCACAGAAATCACACCCATAAAAGCTATTAAACTGTTTGCTGTTTCTTAGAAGTGGGCAAGCAACTGAATCAGATCTGCATATAAGAGCATACACTTTGGAGAAATGCTCTACATTTGCTGAGTCTTTCCATTTAATGCCTTCTTTTTCCAGAACTAACAGCTCATCTACAAATGGCTTAAAAAATGTCAACGTTTGGCTTCTTTTCCCCAAACCAAATACACAGAAGACAGATATTTGCCTTGTGTTCTTTAGGTTCAAGTTCTATAACCTGGCATTGGACAGGCCAGATTTGATACTTAGAACTCCTGAACAGTGGAATTCCATCACAGTTCCAAATTAAGGATATGTCATCTTCACTCAGTTCTTCAGATTCTTTAACTTTGTGGTACTCTTCTCCATACTGTATATCGAAAATGGCATCTACGGACAGACAATCTTTTTTAAAACTTGTTTGTTTTGGTTGAAGCAATGTCTTGATTTGTGAATCCAAGAAAGAAGCAGCCACATTTAAAACAGCTCTCTGAATCAGTTACTGTATAACAAGCTCTACAATATAGCTCACTTGTATTTCTTCCTAAGTAGTTTCTAAATGCTGGACAGTAAAAATGGGGTTCATAATTTCCATATTCGTCTTAAGCTTTTCGAATAAGATAGGTGGTTACTGGTACCATGCCTGGGAAATGCTCATTGAAAAATCTTTAGTAGATATTCTAGTGACACAGCTGTCAGATTGTGCCTTAGTACATAACATATTACCAAGAGTAAACTTTGTCCCTTTGTCAAAGGTGCTCCAAGGTACACAGGCTCACCTCCACCCAAAAGGGTCTATCTGTGATGACATTATGTAATAATTATTAATGTAAACAATTAATCTGCAGAAAAAAAAGATTGCTTGTGTACTCAAAGGGGAAGCATACACTAATAAATACTAACAACCTTTCAGGTTTGGCGTCTATTGCTAGCTAACTGTTGAAGCAAACACTTTGTATTCTGGTTGTTTCTTGGAGATATGAAATATAATCCTTACAAAACTGCCTAATTTATAAGTATTTCAAATTTCCTTTAATGTTATTGGGAAGGATAATAATGCAATGACTATATAGAGTTTAACACAAGAATGAATTTACACATTTCCAAATGCTGACATTTTAGTACTTCTGATGAAATTATGTTTGGCGTGTCCTGCTGCTGCTCTTCTGCTGGCTACCTCTGTGACAGGTCCTTCATCCAGAGCATTCTGGGGCAGCTAGATAATGCCATAATATACTGTATAGTTATTTTGTAATAATGATGACAACACAGTTCTGGATGAAAATTTTAATAAGTAGCTCAGAATTGTATCTAAGCATTGAAACAGCACACAGTGACAGCTGGTATAAAGCTAATGTTACCATTTCAACTTGTAGATTAAAACTTCCATTATAGGTACTGTTGTGAATAGAAACATAATGTAGCCTACCTCTTTTAAGACGTATCTCCTATTTGTCTTAGAGTATGCACAATTGCAATATATCTTGTAATGTCCTCTACCATTGAACGTTTTCTACAATAAAAAAAATTCCCTTGTTATTATTATTATTAATTAATTAATTAATAATAATAATAATATTTTAGTTTTAGACCAAATAGTAATATATAGGCTAATAAACTTGCTTTCATTAATACAGTTATTAGAAAAAATAGATTCATTCAAAATACATTAATTTGTGAGAAAAATGAAAAAACTCTTTATCGCTACTAACTTTACCTTCTCCTATCCATCTATATTTGGTAGCCTTTGATGGTTTGCCATACTCATCCTGTAGATAGCTTTTATATTTTCTTTTAAGCGCCATTTCTGCTGCACAGGGAAATATGACTATAATCTGATTTTTCCCCAGATATACTAACCCTTGTTAAATGGGTGAAAGAACTCATAACATCCATGAAGAAAATGCCTGCCATTGACACTGGAAGTACAAGTTTAGGATCCTCCAGTCCTGCTCCACAAATGGTATGTAGTATATCTGTGCTTTACAAAATATTATGTAAAAGCTATTGCAAGTAACAAATCTACTCTCTATATATAAAATCCTAAGCCTAAAAGTGCAATGATTTTATGTCACGTTTTTTGTCACACTTTAAATCAGGCTTATTTTAAAACCTACATATATATGTCTGGTATCACTTTTCAGAATTTATCGAACTTTAATGTAATGTTGTTAGATTTTCAGATTCTTATTTTTAAATATTTTTAAATTATAAACTAAAAAATATCAAGAACTCACATCCTGTGAGACTAGACTTTGTGCCAAAAGATTTAACCACGCCCGGGGCAGGAAATAAAAGACAAACAGTAGGACATCTGCTGTACAGGTTTTTAAATGTTGGAAGATGAAGATCACGCGGCACAGCAGCAGCAGCAAACCAACAGCTGATCGAACAAAGAGAAGGTAAAAAAAACTGTATATGTTTCCCATTGTATCACTGTTTAAGAGGGGGTTTTCGGAGAAGCGACCACGTCTCCTTGGGGTGCGTTCAGCCCCGCTCTTCACAACACGAGTGGCAGAGACGCGAAGTGGCTGGCGTGTAGCACAGGCTGGGGGGGTTGGTGAGAAAAGCGAGGTGGGGGGAACCCCCTAATTATTTTATAAAGGAATTAAGATAATTAGTATTGAAATATACATTCACCGGCCACTTTATTAGGTACACCTTGCTAGTACCATGTTGGACCTTTAGAACTGCTTTAATTCTTCATGTCACAGATTCAACAGTGTTCTGGAAACAATCGTCAGGGATTTTGCTCGATATTAACATGATAGCAACACGTAGTTGCTGCAGATTTGTCGGCTGTACATTCATTTTGCTAATCTCCCATTCCACCATATCCCAAGTGTGCTCTATTGGATTAAGATCTGGGGCCTCATGTATAAACAGTGCATACGCACAAAAATGTTGTGTACTCCCATTTCCACACTCAAATCATGATGTATAAAACCTAAACTTGGTGTGAAGCCACGTACATTTTCACCCTAGCTCAAACCTGCCGTACGCAAGTTCTCCGCTCGGTTTTGAAACTGGCGGCACCCAGCGTCAAAGCAGTGCTTTTGTTCCAGTGTGGTTTCCCTTTCTTTTTTAGATCCACATCCCTGACGCAGCTTTATCATATACACTGAAATTAACCGCATATTGTTTATTAGTTTAAGGCATCTGATTGTAATTAACCTGTAACAATATAATGGTCCACAGAATGGCCAAACTATTCCAATTAAAAAAAAATTACTGTTGTTACTGTCACTGCACCTTCTTCTTCTTCTTTCAGCTGCTCCCGTTAGGGGTTGCCACAGCGGATCATCTTTTTCCATATTACTGTCACTGCACCACTCAGAGTATTTACAGTATATCACTGTATCTGAGTGGAATCACAGCTCTACAGCAGCTGATCGGAAAGAGAATTATCGGTATATGGCATCATGCTGCCTATCTGAACTGCTCTCATACGGCAAACGCTTCAGAGCCTTTCCTGTACTGACCTCGCGGTTCAGAAACAGTTTCATCCCAAGAAATATAAATGCAATCAATCAGTCCATCAAGTACTCCTTGTACAACTGTTTGTATTTATTAGTACAATTACCTCACTGTAAACTTGCACTACAGTTATAATATTGCACAACCTGCACCACTTTATAAAGAGCGTATTTACATATGATGACAAAATAATTTTTAAGATGAAATGTAGCAAAATATGTTTATTACATTATACAGATTAAATGTTAACATCATTTAAATTATCTATATTTTTAATAATTAAACATGTGAGGACACATTGTCGCAGCGCTAGCAAGGAGCTGGTGCCCTGTTCAGGTATTGTTTCTGCCTCGCACTGTATTCTTGCTGGGGCGACACTGGAAGGATAGATGCATAGAATAATTAAACATGTACTACGAAGATATTTCAATATTCCTTAACAGTTTTGAAGAATCGGAGTTCTAAGCTTACAGATGGTTTAACGTCTATTACTGAGCTGATTGTGTGGTGATTGAGTACTTGGTGAAAGAAAAGGAAGGTCAGGAATTGGAGGTTAGTACGTTTGAAAGAGATAGTACTGCTGCAATAAATTATTTCATTGAAGGTTGCGCATGGCGAAGCAAGCATCTTGCGTGAGGCAGGAACAATCTCTGGATGAGACTCCAGCTCATCACTATCACTGCGCCACCGTGTTCCCATGTTTAATAACATGCTTTAACTGATATGATATGAATACTGAAATGATATCAAGTATACATCTCAGTATTTAAATTATTCAGAGAACTGTAATATCACAAATGTAATGTATTCTGTATCCTGTCGGAGGAAGAGAAAGCCCATTTAAGAAGCAAGTAGTGATTTACACACATAGAGCACATAGAAGAACACATACAAAACAAAGCATTTAATGTGCTACTTTAGTTACAATGGGATTTGAGAAACTAGTAAATTAAACAATTTTAAGATGAAGTTTATGATGTTCTACTTTAATGACAAAATAAACTACGTGATTAATGTGGAAATTTTGAGATTAAAGTTGACATTTCGAGCTTTTTTCCCCACTGTGTCCCTATTTTTTTTTATTTTCTCTGTACCATAATAAGCTGTTATATGACACTCAGAAGGTGGGCTACAACTCACCTTTTCATGGCGACTTTGATATCTGACAACTTTGTGAACTTGAGCTTTCGAGTTTCTCCGACATTCTATGTCACTCGATCAACTTCCTTTTGTTGTTTATACCACTGTTTAAACCAACAAATAGTATGTTTTTCCTTGCCTCCACTTGGTATTCGCTGAAATTCTTCTATTTTCCCCCGTGCTTTTGCCATTGCCTTTTCACAGAACGCTGGAGTTAAGGGCTATTTATACTGATTTGTATATTCATGTAGGCATAATTCTGGGAGGAGTTGGGAAGTGGCAGCAGGCGCATGCATGTGCGTTACTTTTCACGCTGACCGGGATTTATGTAGCGGAAGAACATGGAAGTTGGCGGACACACAGATTTATGCATCTGGATTTTTTTGTGCGTAGGAACATTTCCGCTTTGTCTGTATGCCATGTTATAGTGTGAATTCTACGCACAGCGTTATACATGAGGCCCCTGGTGACTGTGGATGCCATTTGAATACAGTTTACTCATGTCCATTAATTCTGTGTAACAGGAAACCTCAAAGACTGTTATCCTGCTTATACCCTGGTTGCCACGTATGTATTTAGACATGAATAGCCCACAAAGGAAGCATTTGGTTCAGTTTAAAAACAAGCCAGCCTGTTTAGTATGTAGTACTACTTTCTTTATTGTCAAGGATAACATTGAGTAGTTTGCTTGGCTATGCCCAAATTCATTAGCTAGCGGTTTCTGATTCTATGCTTGCTGGCTTGCTACCATCTCAAATAACACAAAATTCATCTCATTTACACCACTCAGCAAAATGACATTTATTTAGTTCATTCATTATCATGCCTGACAACACTCCCTGCAGTAGCCTCTATCGATGGGCAGCTCTTCAGTCAACCATTGTTTACTGCAGTTGTTGTAGTTACTATTCAAAGTTTCCAGAGCATTGATAGAGAAAAGTTATTAAACTTTTTCCGGGATCTTCTTCATAGGTTTCCTGTTGTTTAGCCACCTGACGGCTAATTAAAAAAAAGCATTTCTTGAAAAATATTTGCAGTAGTCTAGAATTACATGTTTTGAATGATGCTTGTATTTTGCTTCGCAGCCCCACATTGATCTTAAATTATAGTCATGACTACTTCAGTGACATTCTTTTTCGATCATAGAATTGTTCTGTACAGCTTATGTTTGATTCAAAGACCACTTACTGAAATTACAACTTTGCAGACATTTGGCATTCACACTACTGTCTTTAAAAAAAATTCTTCTGGTGACATCTTAATTTTAACTGTCGCTGACTATCTTTGTTATCCCTTACCTCTGGCAAAATAGATCAACTGTAACTTAACTTCTGGCTGATTGGCTAAAACTAAATGTTTGGCTGTTTTTTGTTTAACTTGTTCTCTGCATCTGGTGTTTACATTCAACCAGTCTACAGTGTATAGTAATGTGGATATTTTATTTTCTGGACACAGATTTTTCTGGGCAACACAGCGGTTCAGGTCAGCAAAACCTGCTTACTCAGACTGAAGAAGACCAGAATGTCTCTCTTCACCCAAGAGTTAGCAGTGCTGCTGTTTGGGCAGGATGTGCTGGCATCTTCAAGCTTTACTGGCAAATCGGCCTCAGCTGAATCACAGAATCACAGAAGGATAAACTGGACCCTGAAAAATGTAATGTCTTTGTTGGTTTGTATTAAATCTATTTTGTTATTATACTTTTGTTTTTCTTCTTCATGTCTTTAATTTTGATGTTTTAATACTCATCAGTCACAATATATATATGTTTTAAAAAAACATTATTTATGCAGGTAGCATGCCTTACAAAAAACATTATTTTTAATGTTATTTCATTTGTTTTTTTTCTTCTTTTTCTACAGGTACAGTGATTTCTGAATTTCCTGGGACAACACTCTCTGAAGTGAGAATGGTCAGAAGATGGAAGTGCAACAAGAATTTTGTATCGAAATAGAAGCTTTAACCAGCAAAACCAAGGAGCTGGTGGTGGATTTTAGGAGGCCCAGACCCCTCATGGACCCCGTGATCATCAGAGGTGACTGTGTGCAGATGGTGTAGACCTATAAATACCTGGGAGTGCAGCTGGATGATAAATTAGACTGGACTGCCAATACTGATGCTCTGTGTAAGAAAGGACAGAGCCGGTTATACTTCCTTAGAAGGCTGGCGTCCTTCAACATCTGCAATAAGATGCCTCTTCTACGCGGTGGTGTGCTGGGGAGGCAGCATTAAGGAGAAGGACGCCTCACGCCTGGACAAACTGGTGAGGAAGGCAGGCTCTATTGTTTGCATGGAGCTGGACAGCTTGAAATCTGTGGTAGAGCGACGGGCGCTTAGCAGGCTCCTATCAATTATGGAGAATCCACTGCATCCACTGAACAGTGTCATCACCAGACAGAAGAGCAGCTTCAGCGACAGACTGGTGTCACTGTCCTGCTCCACTGACAGACTGAGAAGATCGTTCCTCCCCCAAACTATGTGACTCTTCAATTCCACCCGGGGGGGTAAACGTTAACATTATACAAAGTTATTGTCTGTTTTTACCTGCATTGTTATCAATCTTTAATTTAATATTGTTTTTTGTATCAGTATGCTGCTGCTGGAGTATGTGAATTTCCCCTTGGGATTAATAAAGTATCTGTCTATCTAATGTGCATGCACACACACAGACAGGAGGAGGTTTGTGGCACTGAATTATTCTTCCCCAGTCAAAATGTGAACCTGTATGATAATTATTTTGTTCAATCTGCATTTTGTTTGTTTGTGCCCTGGGCAAGCTCACTTGAATAATCATAATATAGTAAGGAGACAGCCTTATAGTGGATAGTTTTCTGTTGTTTTTATACCCAATTTTGTTAATACCAATAAAGTATTAGTGTATGACAGAGCAACTGTTTTGTTATTTGGCCCTGATATACCAAGCATAAATGTTCCACTTACACTTAATTGCTTAGCTAAAAGTACCCTGAAGTTCACTTAAGTTAAGTACACTAAGTACTACATTTGATATATTTTACAAATACGTTTTCAATATGTTATTCACACATTTTGAGTGAAATGTAAATATATTTCCTATATATGATACATGTATTAACAAGTCTCTGAAAGGTGGAACTCCAAGTGGAAAGAAGGTACATTTATGAAAGTACAGAAATAATAAAAATGTGTACTTAAGCATATGTAAGCCCATCTTAATGGTGTCTCAAAATAGCACATTCAAGTATACTTACTTTAGTATTTAAGTTTATATTTACTTACATTAATGATATTATATTAGCACACTAAGTGCAGAATTAGTGCTTGAAAATAGCACACTTTTAATATAATAAGTGCACTTAAATTAAGTATATCTTAGTGCACTTCTGGGATATAATATACAAAAAGTATGCTATATTTGAGTTGTAAATACATTTGAAATATATCATAAAAGTGTTTTCAATGTATTATCCTTGCATTTTGATTGAAATATAAATATATTTCTTATATATTATAAGTGTATTAAAAAGTCTCTGAATGGTGGATTCAAATATAATTCAAGTAGAAACAAAGTACATTTATGAAAGTACAGAAATAATAAAAGTGTACTGAAGCATATTTAAGCACATCTTAATGGTGTCTCAAAATAGCACATTCAAATACATTTAGTTGTATTTAAGTATATATTTAGTTACACTAATGATATTACATTAGCCCACATAGTACAAAATTAGTGCTTGAAAATAGGCCACTTTTAACACAAAGAAGTGCACTTAAATTATGTGTATTTTAGTGCACTTTTTCACCTGGGACTGTATGTATAAGCAGTGTTTATGTCAGTGGAACATACAGGTGTTGTAGTATGTTGTAGTAGTGACATTATAGTGAAAAATGCATAAATATGAAAAAACTAACTGCACATATGAATTATATAAGCTTTTAAGCCATCTACTCAAGCAGTATAAATCCCCACCCAATCCAATACTGGGTGCAAAGAAATCTTTTCATGCTACTGTATACTGAAGTCTAATATTGTCATTGTCCATTGTTTTTGTTTCATTTTTTTTTACCTCTTTTAAAATATTATTATGCATGCATTATAATGAAGAAGTTATACATCAAGTTATGTACCCAATAATCATATAAAAAGTCCTCCCCACATGCTAGTGATAATGGAATGACACCTGAAATGCATTCCTAGTATCAAATCAGCTTTTCAGTTTCAGCTTGTTTGAATTTATATGGGTACATCCTGTGTCCCAAGGTCATACAATATTCTGCTGAAATCTAAAGTCAAAAGGTAGTCAGACATCACTGCCTACCTACAGTAGCTGTTTCTCCTATGAAAGACTGAAGTAGTACATGAATGGTTTGCATACCCTACTTCCCAATTGACAACAGAATTTATCTGCTGTCTTCTGTGTGGGGTAAGGTGGCGATACATTAACTCTCCCAAATAATACAGGAAAATCTGAAATATATAAACATCCCGCAAACCACCTTCCCAAGAATAATTCTAGTTAGCTATTTAGTACAGTACTTCTGGCCTGATTCAACTTGTGCACTGCCACTGTCAGCACAAGTTTGCCAGCCTATATTTGGACTGGCTGTGGATTAGAATAGCCTGGCTAGTTGGCATATAACATGTAGGTCATTTCCATGTTACAATAGACAAAGTCGGCTGATTGTGGAGCATAACTGCATGTCACATTTGGATAAAATCAATATTAGAATTGGTGTTTTCTGACAAATTACAGTATAATTATGACATGTCACATTTGATCTAAGTGCTGATTATAATGAGCATATTGGCTGACTTGTTTGTGGTTAAGTTTCGGTATATTGTATCTGTACCAAATCCGGATTAGAACAGGCATTGGCTGACTAGCTAGCTAGCAAAAATCAATTGGGCAGTATCCTAGCAATTTCTCTATGCCAAAAAAATGAATTAGTCGGCCTGGATGTAGCTGTAGTTCTACTATATCTGTGCCAAGTTCAATATGAAATTCACAGGTTTCCCTTTGTAAAATAAAAGGAAACAAACACGTATATACATGCAAACAGTGATATTAAATGTATGATTAAAGATAGATGTAAGAGAAAATGTTCTTGAAACTGTCTTCCTGTTTAACTAGGACATCCTGAAATGTGTACCAGCACATTCAAATTTGAAAATTAGAGCATATATAACATTTAACTTTATACTTTATTCTCTGGTAACACTTTATATTGTGAGCAGGGTGACTGAACGCACCCCTAGAAGACACGGACACTCCTAAAAAAAGCCCTCTTAAAAATGCTGATATACTACCTTCACATTGCTCCCTTACTTGCTGGGCTGTCTTGCGGCTGCTCTGTCACGTGATTTGTGTCTTACGCGTTGGTACGCATACTTATAAGCCTGAACAGCACCTGTCCTTTTGGCTGATTGCTTTGTTTCTCTCTCAACCAGACACCCTCTGCTCCTGTTGCGGGTCCCACTCCCATTGTGCTCCCCCATGATGTTTGCCTATTCTTTTAAATGAGAACTAACTACATACTGAACTTGTTTTACTTCTGAAAGAGACATGTTTGTTTGAAGTGTTTGAATAAAGTTACTGTCTCTACAATCTCCTGTTTTTTTGTGCAATTCTGTGAACTAAGCGTGACAAGTGGTACCAGGAGTGGTTGCACAGATGGATCCTCAAGATGATGTGAATGTTCTGGGTCTGGCTAGGGGCTCTGCGCTTTGCCAATGGAAACTGGACCTGGATCGCCTTGTTCATGCTCAGTTGCAGGATTTAATTCATCTCCTTCACTGCTGGTTTGAGGGGGACTCGATTGAGCGGATTGTGGAGAAAGTAGCCAGTGATGTGGTACTGGCGGGGATTCCTAAAGTTCTCCGGGATGAGTTTTTTCGTCATGATGTTGACTCGTTCTCCACCTTCAACAAATGTTTGGAAGGCTTCCGGGCTGCTTGGAGACAGGGTGGTGCATTTGCTTTGCCAGGGGCGCACTCACAACCTGCTCGAGATCATTGCAATGAACACCGGGCACAGGGCCCTGAACATCCAGTTTCCTCAGAAAGACAATGCCGAGCTCCCGTTGTTGCTGATGTGACCACATCTGGAGAGGCTCCTGGTTATGGACACCGACATGCATATTTCCCTAGTGGTGCCAAGTGCAGATGTTTCTGGTGTGATCAGGTCAGACACCTCGCCAGAGAATGTCGCCTCTCCCCTGCTCTGTCCTTGGAGGTCGGCTTAACCGAAGTGTGTTGCTCCCATGTTCCTTCTACTTCACTGAAAAAGGACCGCTTAATGATCTCCGTGATGTTAGCGGGCCACAAGATACCTGACTTGTTGGACTCAGGTAGTGACCTTTGTGTTGTCAGACGTGACTGCCTCAGCAGTACGTCCCCTTGTAGCACTGAGACTGTGAGCATACGTTGTGTACATGGGGATGTTAAGGACTATGAAACTGCTGCTTCCTTTAAAATATAAGGGTCGGAACTTTAAAGTTTGGACTGCCATTTTGGATTCCTGTCGATGGCCCTTGCTGATTGGCAGGAGGAACGCCTTATTCCCTAGGCTCTTAGCCGAGTTTGGGGCACCAGCCCTAGAGCCCCTTGTTATCATGAACGAAGGGCAGGAACTGGTGGCTGTCAGAGAAGGCCTCGAGCCCCGATTTGACATTGAACCCAATCTCTCCAGAGATAACAGGAGTGACTCCTCCAATTTCCTAGAGCGGCTGGCTGGCCCATCTACAACTTCTCAACTTGCAAATGCCTCTGAACACAAACCAAGCACTAGCAAGCAGACGGATTTTGAGCGCTTGCAGCATGATGATAGCTCATTAGATTATGCATTTAAACAGGCTCTTATTACCAAGAGCGTGCCTCCGGGGGCTTGAAAACGCCACACTTTCTTGAGAAAGATGGCTGTCTTTTTAGAGTGATATCAGATCATTTAGTGTGGGAATTTATTGAACAATAAGTTGTACCTGAAGTACATAGGGACATTCTTTTGCAGTTAGCCCCCTCTCACATCTTGGGTGGGCACCTGGGGGCTGATAAAACTAGAGATCGTTTATCAAAACGATTTTATTGGCTGAATATGGGAAAAGATGTTGAGCGATTCTGTACTTCATGTCCTGATTGCCAGATTGTCTCTGCTTATAAAACTCCTCAGGCTTCCCTTTCTCCTATGCCTGTTTTGGAAGTCCCCTTTCAACGGGTGGGATTAGATATTGTAGGCCCTCTTCCTAAGAGTAAAAATGGGTATTAATATATGCTTTTGTTGGTTGACTATGCAATGCGATATCCGCAAGTGGCTGCTTTGAAAAAAGCCAATTCCTACACTGTAGCCAAAGCTCTGTGCGAGATTTTTACTCGTATTGGCATCCCTACAGAAATTTTAATTGATCAGGGCACACCTTTTACTTCTCGCACGATGAAACAATTGTGTGACAGCTTTGCTATTAAGAAATTAAGTACCACTATTTACTATTCACAGATGAATGGTTTGACTGAATGATTTAAAAATACTTTAAACCAGATGATCAGGCGAGTTGCTCATGATGACCCGACGTCTGGGACTCTGTCCTGCCTTTTATTATGTTTGCGGTGCGGGAATCGCCGCAGGCATCCACTGGCTTGAGTCCTTTCGAGTTGTTGTTTGGTAGGCGTCCGCGAGGCATCTTGGATGTTGTACGTGAGGAATAGACAGGAATCGGGACAAAAGCTCACGGGCCAAGCTTTGCGGATTGGGTAATTTCGTTGCAAGATAGGATTTCTAAACTTTCTTCTAAAGCTGTGGAGCATCAGTGGCGTGAGCAGGAAACCCAGAAACGTCTATACGATAGGTGCTGTAAGCTCCTGAATTCAAACCTGGTGATCGTGTTCTGGTTCTGATTCCATCTGACCCACACAAAATCCTAGTGAAATGGCAGGGCCCTGCCATTATTGAGGAGCGTATGGGGCTGGTGAATTACAGGGTTAGAATACCGGGCCAGAGCAAACTATTCCAGATTTTACATGTTAATCTCTTGAAGGAGTGCCATGACCCGAAGGGGGTTTACACTTCCTTGGATGCTGTCTCTCAGACCGATGTTGCCATTGGTGATGATTTGACTGACTTGCAAAAGACAGAGTTGTTAACTTTGTTTGAACGGAACACAGATGTTTTTTCAGACTTGCCAGGCGTGACTAACCTTACAGAACATAAAATTACTACTGAACCCGGTGTTAAGGTGCAGATGCGCCTGTTTCGGATCATGGAAGCATGACGGAATATTGTGCGTGAGGAAGTTAAACAGATGCTGGCATTACGTGTAATCCATGAAAGTAAAAGTGACAGGTGCAGTCTGGTCGTATTAGTCCCAAAACAAGATGGTTCGGTTTGCTTCTGTATCGATTTCAGGCGCTTGAATAAGGTCTCTAAATTTGATGCTTATCCAATGCCCTGTGTTGACGAGCTGTTGGAAAAACTGGGAAACAAGTTCATGCTTTTCTGGGATTGCCAGTTATTATAGAAGATTCATCCCTGACTTTGCAAATAGGGCTGCTCCTCTTTCTGATCTTACTAGAGGCAGAAAGAACCACCCAGTTTTATGGACAGAAGTTTGTGAGCGTTCCTTTTGTGATTTGGAAACTGCTTTGTCTTCTTTTCTGGTTTTGCGGAATCCCGCTTTTCTCTAAGGATTTTGTTCTACAGATGGACGCAAGTGCATTTGGTTTAGGCGCCGTCCTCTCAGGTTTTTGATGGTGAAGAGCACCCTATCACTTTTTTGAGCAGAAAATTACTTCCAAGGGAGCACAATTATTCGACTATTGAGAAAGAATGTTTGGCGATTAAATGGGCCGTGGAAGCGCTTCATTATTACTTATGGGGTCGAAATTTCACATTGGTGACTGATCGCGCTCCACTTCAGTAGTTAAACTGTCAGAAAAATACAAACTCTCGTATCATGAGATGGTTTTTGAGCTTGCAACCATATAGTTTTACTGTCAGGCATCGACCTGGCTCCGAGCACGTTAATGCTGATGTCCTGTCACGCCTGTTTGAATCTGTTTTGGAGTGTTGCTTAATTCATGAAAATGTGAATAAAGCTGATGGAGGGGGTGTGAGCAGGGGGGCTGAACGCACCCCTAGAAGACACGGACGCTCCTAAAAAAAACCCCTCTTAAAAGTGCTGATAGACTAACTTCACATTGCTCCCTTACTTGCTGGGCTCTCTTGCAGCTAATCTGCCACATGATATGTTTTTCGCGCAGCGGTACGCATGATTAAAAGCCTGAACAGCACCTGTCCTTTTGGTTGATTGCTTTGTTTCTCTCTCCCCCAGAGATCCTCTGCTCCTGTTGCGGGTCCCGCTCCCGTTCTGCTCCTCCCCGTTGTGCCTGTTCTTTTAAACGAGAACTAACTGCATACTGAGCTCGTTTTACTTCTGAAATGAAACATATTTGTTTGAAGGGTTTGAATAAAGTTCCTGTCTTTACAATCTCCTGTGTTTTTGTGCAATTCTATGACCCAAGCATGACAATATATAAGAAGTCTTTCTTTTAACACTAGAATCCCTGAAGCCTATGAAAAAACTCGCAATCCCGGGCCACCTTAAATTCCTTTGCACCTCTCCATTAGCTTCTTTTGTTCTGTGAATGTGTCGATCAGCACACGCAGCAAGCAGCCTGCTGTCCCATTCCCCCCTACCGCTGCAGTCAACTCGGACAACTAGTCTTCTTTATCTGCATGTGAAGTCTTTGATTGGTATAGGGTAAATAATATATTGTTATTTGGAACACATGCATTTCATGTGTGTTCCGTGTCTACAAAGATCTAGGATGACAAGAAATGTTGAACACATACCTAAAACAAACTTTTTTCATGTTACAGTACTAACAACAAAATTTTGACATGAAGTATATAATGTAATAAGATTGAAGTCCAAATATCAAATAAACACTTTCACAAAAGGTACACGTATAACAAAACAAATGCTCTTTTATTCAAAAATATAACAGAAGAAAAAGAAATTGGGTTAGGGTATGACGCTGACTCATAATCAAGAAGTTGCGGGTTCAATTCCAGTCATTTCCCTGAATTACCGTTTTGAGTTGGCCGACGTCCTGCCAGTCAGTCTGCCACATGCATGTCCTTCAATGAAACAGCAGAGCTTACAGAGATTGTCAAGGTATTGTGCCATTTGCGATTATGTTTCTTGATGGTCTTCATATAAAAAACATTTATATGTTACTTATATAAACTCTACATCAAATGTTGTTTACCTATATTTATTTACTTATCTTCCTACAGCATAAAGTCACAAGTAGACTGGAGAGCTTCCTGTGTTTGATCGACATGTACATGCTGACAAAGTAAATGTGCAATGCCACTCCTTTTTCAGGAAAAGGTCAGTTACAAAAAGTGCAACAGCAGCTTGCACCCGCAGCTATAGACATGTCAATACGCAAATGACTCTCCACGCTAGTGTTTAGATCTTGCAGTGTCATGCTGACACTTCAGTAAGCGAACAATGGTATGAGAATGCAGTCAGCGTTCTTTTTATGGGCACATAACACTGTCAGATCTACACGCCCACCTCCTAGGAACTCAACTCAGGCTCAACAAAACATTACCGAGGATAAAACTCCAATTTAATTGGTCTAGAATAAATGAGGAGGTCTGTTGTTTTTGTACCTCCTGGCCTGGAGTGTCAATTATGACAGATTCCTAGAAAGGACCATGCTCTTGTTGTATTGGTGCCTATAATAGACAACCCTTTCAAGCTGACTGAGGTAGATATCATTGGTCTTCTTGAACCCTCTGCTGAACAACAACAACAACATTTATTTATATAGCAATTTTCATACAAATGATGTAGCTCAAATTGCTTTACAAGATGAAGAAATAAAAAAGAAAAATAAAGGTCTAATGGTCAAGAGGACAAAAAAACCCCAAAATCTGCAGGGGTTCTGAGGCCATGAGGCAACAACATAAATAGATTCTGGTCCTTGTGGATTATGCTATATCCAGAGACTATACCTCTGAGATAAGCCACCTCAAAAAATATCACCTGGGAGTTATTGGCAGTCTTTCTGTATGTCAGCATCCTTAATGAAATCCTCATGACTGATGGTCTCGTATAGTGGTTTAATCAGACTCTCAAACAAAAGCTATGTAAGGTAGCGAGAATGGGAGAAATTGGGATCAGTTACTCCCCCTTGTATTATTTTCTTACCAGGAAGTCCCACAAGCCTCAACGGGATTTTCCCCTTTTCAGTGTTTACAAGGAAGACAACCCTTAGGTTTACTGGATATCTTAAATGAAAAATAGAAGGATGATACACTCCCTTCCACTAATATTCTTGAGTATAGTTCACAATTACATGATAGATTCAATAGAATTTGGTCATTGTAAAAGAAAACATGGAACATGTACAAGCAGCACAGGCCCACCTATAAAACTGGCTTGATCATCCATGAGTTCAATCCTGGTGATCGATCATGGTACTTATTCCACTTCTGATTCCAAATTATTAGCCCATTGGCAAGGACCCTATGAGATTAAAGAAAGAAGAAACATGGTGTACTATTTCAAAAAGTGGCAAAATCATTGGCTGGCTGAGCATGCATATCATGTCGACTTGCAGAAACAGTGCAAGAAAAGGGAATGTGGCCTTTATCCGAAGAGGTTTTAATTTTAATTTTTTTAGCTAATTTGAAACCTTAATTTAAAACAGTTATCCAGTATATACTGAAAGTGGTGGACGAAAAACCAGGTAGGAATCTGTGAATGCACATGACATTTCTATTGACCAAAGAGTAATTCTCAGGGGACAACCCTATTGACTTCTGGATGCAAAAACAGCGAAGTGGAGCTTGACATCAAGGGAATGCTGGACCATTGTATTATCAAGAAAAGGTTTAGTCCCTGGCTGAGTCTGATTGTTTTGGTTCCAAAGCCAGATGACAGCTGATGCTTTTGCAATGACTTCTGTTAGAGCATTGAGTAGCATGGGAAAACAAACACTTGACTACACCTGACATGAATAAATTGTAATATAGTGTATTACTATATACAAGATGTTTCTATCTTTTTTATAAATGAAAATGTGTAAAGCATCAGCAGAGACAGTTTGGACATCCTTCAGCACAACTTCAAAAAACAGAACGAGCCAGCAACTTCAATCATGACATGCCACTTTAAATTTTCTGCCTTTTAAAAACCTACATATTTTTTCTTTTCATTATGATTTCAGCATTTCCACTTTGTTTTGATGAATATATGAATGTGTATTTCTGTCTGCATTCTTTCTTCTTTGATCTAACAGTGGTATGGCGCTGCTGCACAGCTCAGGTCAAGTTGTTGGCCACAATAATTGGTCCAGTACAGAAAACATTTCCCTAGCCTTCAGGAACACTATAAAAATGATTTTACCATTATAATCCAGTCAAATCTAGTTCAGTTAGTCTTTCCCCATTGACTTCAATGCATTTTGCCAAGTTCATCGATATTCGCGAACACTCGAGGTGAAGTGAACACTGTGGTTTTGCTCATCACTAGTCAGTAGCATTAAACTAACTGGCTTATATTTTCCAGTGTACATTTTAGCTTCATAACTGACTGTTTAACACTTGAATCCCTGAAACCTGACAAAAACTCATAATCCTGGGCCACCTTAAATTCCTTCAAACCTCTACATCACTGTCTTTTGTTTTGCAAATGTGTCGATCAGCACAAGCAGCCTGCTGTCCCATCCCCACGCCCCCAATGGAGCTGAGGTCAATCGCAAAATTCTCAGAGTTCAGGCCTCTTTATCTGGCAGTCAGGTGCCTGGAGTTGTATAGGGTAAATAATATATTGTTATTTGGAATACATACATTTCATGTAAGTGTAGGATGACAGGAACTGCTGAACACATAGTTAAAACAGAAACTTTTTCCATGTTATACTAATAATGATGTGAAGTGTGTAATGTGTGAAGTCTTTAGTCCAAATATCAAATGAACATGTGTAATTTTATTCAAGAATATAACCAAAGAGAAAAAAAGAATTAGATTTACATATTGCTGTCAATGAGTTAAAAACCCAAGCTCAAATGTCAATTGACAGGAAGTTGATATGTATTCTTGAAGGATGCAGAGGTAAGAACTGTTGCCTTACAACCCAAAGGTACCAGGTTCGAGACCAGGTGCTCTGCATTTTGAGTAGTGAGCCGCTGTTAGTATTATTAATATTACTATAATATAATAAAAACATATATTTGATTTGAGTCTGTAACATCCAGTGTAAATGTTGGCTACTTGTAAAAGTTAGCGCTTGTTTTTTTATTATTCAGTTTTATTCTGTCCATGATGTTCACATGGTACAAAGAACTTGCCTCTCCCTCTCTTAGTTGATGGCATTTATCACCATTCTTTTCATAAGAGCAGCGATGACCACAGTTGGTGCTGTGGCAGATGCCTGCTCAGAACTTTTTGTTGTACTGGCAATCAAAGATACGATGTCCCGTGACCGCTTACAGACTACCATGCAACATTTGCACTTTGACAACAAAGACACCCATGCAGAATGTGTGAAAAAGACAGATTTTTTTTGCGATCTTGGACATCTGGCAGTGTTTTGTTGAGAACTGTGTTTTGAATTACAACCCAGGGCAAAGACTTTCCGGAGTCTGTGTTCATAAAGCATATGGAGCCGTTTGTGGACAAAGGTAGAACCGTAACAGACATCAACTTCTTCACAAGCTAATAGACTGCTGCACTGCGATACACCTCTGCTTCGCACCATAAGTAAAATGGGACTTCCACCTGCAGCTGAAGTCACTTAAGAGCGTGAGCAATTCACCACGCTAGTGTTTAGATCTGGCAGTTCCATGCTGACGGTGTAAATGCCCAAAAAGAAGAAGCCTTTGATTTCAGTCTGTAACCGCCAGTGTAAAGTTTTGCTACCTGTAAAAGATATCGCTAAAGGCATATAAGCAGGCACACAAACGCTGGTGAACCATGTCTTCTTAGTATCTTGTTGTTACTAGAATTTTTTGTTGTTCATTTTTATTCTTGAATAAAAGCACACTTGTTTCGTTATACCTTTGCCAAAGTGTTTATTTTTTATTCCAGTAACCCAGGGGTCACCAAACTACGGCCTGCGGGCCAGAGGTCAGTTCATCAGGCCCGCTGACAATACTTGAATTAGCTTGATAAAATGTATGGAACACGAGATGTTGTGATACAATTTAAATTTAAATATTATGTTTAGAATATTAGGAGATCTTCGCTATTAGTATTTTATTAATCAGAAACTTATTTTATTTGTTACAGATATATAATATGAATATTATATATTTTATATATCAAATTAAGAGGGAGATCCTCTGAAAAATTAAAGGTGTTTTTTTCGGTTTATTCATACTACCATTCAAAAGAACACAGTTTACTGAGTATTTTTTGAATCTTTCAGAAAAAGTTATCGCAGAGTTTTTTTTTATATATGTATATATATATATATATATATTGGTGTGAATTGAAGTATAGCATCATAAAAAAAATTAGTAAAAATTTTTTTTTTCTAATTCAATGTCTTTTTCATTTTCAAATCCCGTTTTCTCCACCCTTTGTTATGGCTACTAAGAAAAGAAAAGTAGACGCCGAGTGTCGCGTTTTCAATGAAGAATGGGGAGTAAAGTACTTCTTTGTGGAAACAAACAACCAGAAAGCTAGTTGCGTGGTATGCAGCGAAAGTGTTGCCATTTTGAAAGAATACAATCTTCTGCGTCACTATGAAACAAAACATCTATCAACATATTCAAAGTTATCTGGAAAGTTACGCTGTGAGAAATATGAGTCCATGAAACATGGTTTAGAAACTCAAAGAAATCTTTTTATGAGAAAGTTTGCTGAAAATGAATCTGTCACTCGAACAAGTTACAAAATAGTGCATAAGATGGCAGAGCTAGGAAAACCGTTTACTGATGGCAACTTCATCAAAGAGTGTATGATGGAAGCAGCAAATAACTTTTGTCTTGAGAGAGCTGATTTGTTTGGAAGTATCAGCCTTTCGGCAAGTTCAGTTGTGCGGAGAACAGAAGAACTTGGAGAGAACATAGTGCTACAGATACGCGAGAAAGCTAGGAACTTGTTGTGGTATTCTCTGGCACTGGATGAGTCTACTGATCTCTCGAGTACGTCACAACTTCTCGTGTTCATTCGTGGTGTCAATTTGGACTTTCAGATAACGGAAGAGTTGGCATCCGTTTGCAGCATGCATGGAACAACAACTGGAAAAGACATTTTCATGGAAGTGCAGAAAACTTTGCAAGACTATAATCTTCAGTGGAATCAGCTTCGAGGTGTTACAGTGGATGGAGGAAAAAACATGGCTGGAGTGAGGAATGGTCTGGTGGGGCAGATCAGGACTCATTTGGAAGATTTGCAAATTCCGGGCGCTCTGTTCATACACTGCATCATACATCAGCAAGCACTCTGTGGGAAAGACTTAAATATTTCTTGTGTACTGAAACCAGTCGTTTCTGCTGTGAACTTCATTTGGGGACATGTACTTAATCACCGTCAGTTCCAGGCCTTTCTTGAAGAAATTGATTCCGATTTCTGTGACTTGCCTTATCACACAGCAGTGAGGTGGCTCAGTTGCAGTAAAGTCCCGTTTCGTTTTTACAAGCTCCGAAACGAAATAGATGTTTTTCTCACTGAAAAAGATAGACCTGATCCACAGCTGTCAGATCCTACCTGGCTGTCAAAGTTGTCATTTTTGGTTGACATCACATCCCACATGAATGAACTGAACTTGAAACTTCATGGAAAGGATAACCTTGTCTGTGATCTCTACAGAATCATCAAAGGATTTCGGAGAAAGCACAACTGGAAGGAGAAAACTTCTCTCATTGTCACTGTTTCAAAGAGTTTTGCGCTACAATTGCTGAAGATGTCAAGCTCGATTTTCCAAAAAAGATTATTCATGACTTGAAGAAACATTTTCTGGAGAGATTTTCAGATCTCGACAGAATTGAAAGTGACATTCTTCTGTTCCAGAATCCGTTTTATTGTAACCTTGATGATGTGCCAGTTGAACTACAGTTGGAGCTCATTGATTTGCAAGCAAATGACTTGTTGAAAGAGAAGCACAGAGAAGGAAAACTTGTTGAATTTTACCGCTGCTTACCTGATGTTGAGTTTCCGAAATTGAAGAAATTTGCCGCTGGTATGGCATCAGTGCTTGGAACAACTTATGTCTGGGAACAAACATTTTCAAAAATGAAGTATGTGAAGTCAACACATCGAACGAGATTGACTGATGAACATTTGAAAGCAATTCTCTTGATTGAATGCAGCAATTCCAAACCAATCATTAATGATATCTTGAAAGCCAAACATCAGTTTCACAAATCTCACTAACCTTTTTTGCTGCTTAGTTTGTGAGATTCGGATATGTGCACACTAGGTTTGATGTAACTATCTTTTTGCTAACGTCGCCTTCTTTGATAACATTTTAGTAAATACATTTGTTAAGTGTCTTTGTTTTTTGTGCATTGCATGCCACTCACCCATGATTAACATGGAATGCTAAACTTAGTTTTTTGTCTTTTTTCCCAGAGCTTTCGTTCTGGCTTGCAAGTATTGAACAGAATGATTATGTGGCCCGCGCTTGTCATTCTTTCATTTATCCCGCCCACTGTGAAAAAAGTTTGGTGACCCCTGCAGTAACCTCTTGAATGAGATCGAATCTGTCTCTGCCTCGCTCGCACACAAACACACACATTCATACAAGAAAACATCACTATTTGCAAACACTATACCATTTGAACATTAGTTGTCAACTGAACATGATTTTTTTTTGATCTTGCCTGTACTGTAAGAAGTCTGTCTGCATTTTCAATATCATGCACCATAACGCGGAATACAGATTGTTAATTGATGATTTAATAACTAACATTAGATAGATGAAAAATAAATGGGTACCCAATGAGATTTCTGTATAGATCCAACTAGGGCATTATTTAGCCAGTTTCACCTTGATTTTTCTCAGCTTATTTTATTTGAGTTCCAAGTAGTTCTTTGGTAGTTAAGCATTTTAGCCTAATTATCTTAAAATATTTCCAGTACATGACTGGATATAAAAGCTTGGATAAACTAATTTATAGCTTCAGGAATATTCACATATCTGTATGAGCTTAGGCGGCACGGTGGCGCAGTGGGTAGCGCTGTTGCCTCGCAGTTAGGAGACCTGGGTTCGCTTCCCGGGTCCTCCCTGCGTGGAGTTTGCATGTTCTCCCCGTGTCTGCGTGAGTTTCCTCTGGGCGCTCCGGTTTCCTCCCACAGTCCAAAAACATGCTGGTTAGGTGGATTGGCGATTCTAAATTGGCCCTAGTGTGTGCTTGGTGTGTGGGTGTGTTTGTGTGTGTCCTGCGGTGGGTTGTTACCCTGCCCGGGATTGGTTCCTGCCTTGTGCCCTGTGTTGGCTGGGATTGGCTCCAGCAGACCCCCGTGACACTGTGTTCGGATTCAGCGGGTTGGAAAATGGATGGATGGATGTATGAGCTTAAGATTACACATTTTGAAAATGTTTTGTAGCCTCCTTAGCATTACTTTTACCCTTGGAAGAATGATAACAAAAACAATGATTTTTTTTCAACAAGATAAAATGTTATTATGTGTAAAAGAAACATAAACGTAAATACCAATACGTCAACATAAATACAGTTGAAAATGCACATCTACTGTCCAATGCTGTATTGATGCAGATTTGGTACAAGTCCTTTGTGTGATATGTTTTGAAACAGTCACCAAGAGCAGAGTCCAATGTTTCAATCAGGACAGCTGTTTCTTTTACGCATTTTTCCTGTTGATTGCACATTCTGCCGGAAGATTGCACAAGGCTTAGTGACTATTGAATGTCCCCTGATACAAACATCGACAGTTGTTGCATTGTGAACAGTGCTTAGGGGGCTAATGTTTTTCTTGTCCTTCCACCTCATCACAATCATTTTGTGAACTGTCACATTACCAAATTCACCAGGCATAGCATATAAGTTCAGTAGTACAGTGCTGTATGCATCATTTTGAAA
Organism: Erpetoichthys calabaricus; assembly: GCF_900747795.2. Classification (NCBI taxonomy): domain Eukaryota; kingdom Metazoa; phylum Chordata; class Cladistia; order Polypteriformes; family Polypteridae; genus Erpetoichthys; species Erpetoichthys calabaricus. Next base: position 205,338,008 of record NC_041394.2, on the reverse strand, counting down.
GCCGTCCAATAAACAATTCACATTGCCATCAGTATTGCTTGATTCAACTGATGGTTCACTTTCAGTTTGTTCTAAAATTGGCTTTACAGCTTTTTGTTTACATGCCATTGAGTGTTTCAGTTGAAAGCTGTGCCCCAATCATAAATATTGATAAATTACAATAAAGTGGCAAAATGCATAACAACATTCATTTTATTTTGCAGCATGTTATTGTACTCACTAGATAGCAGCAGAATACTGTTCCAACCGTTATTTGACTTTAACACTGTAGGTTGGATCTTAACAGACTATACAAGGAGACACTCTGGGTTAAACATTTTTACATGGTGTTCTGAGCTCGAGAGAGACTCAAAATTAAGCCAAGGAAGTTAATCAACAATAAATTGTAATAAAATTTGAAGATAAAACTACTTCTCTTTTATTCATATTATAGCACTTTACTAGCCTGATGAAGTACCATACATTGTTTTCTTGCCCAAATGAACAAGCAAGGAACTTTCTAACTCTCTATTAGGACGCCCAAATTTTTGTCAGTTCACAAAAAAAGGTCAACAACATCAGTGAAAGCAAATGATGGACTACTAACTTTAGTAGAGTCAGGGGCATTCTCCGCTGAAGGAAGATTTTTTTTTTTTTTAAATGGCTTTTAAATGCTCATTTTCCTATTAATATTTTATTAAAGGATTTAAATCATTTGTAAAAGCATGTCTGAAGGACCAGTATTTTTTTCTGAATATACCAGTTGTCATTAAAGTAAGCAACAATAGATTTTAAAAATGTCAGATGTCGCTCAGGCGATATTACCTTCTGGTTTAATTTAGAATCACAAGAAAAGAATCAGTGTAATTTATTTTCCATTCTAAAGTGTATGTTTTAATATGTAAGCTGTCTTAAGTGGAAATAAAATATCTATGTTTCTCAAGGTACTGTGATCAGATTAGTCTTGCTAATTAGATCCTGGGGTGGCACGGTGGCACAGTGGTAGTGCTGCTGCCTCGCAGTTTGGAGACCTGTGTTCACTTTCCGGGTCCTCCCTGCGTGGAGTTTGTATGTTCTCCTTATGTCTGCGTGGGTTTCCTCCGGGTGCTCCGGTTTCCTCCCACAGTCCAAAGACATGCAGGTTAGGTGCATTGGCAATCCTAAATTGTCCCTGGTGTGTGTGCGTGTGTGTGTGTGCCCTGTGGTGGGCTGGGATTGGCTCCAGCAGACCCCCGTGACCCTGTAGTTAGGATATAGCGGGTTGGATAAAGGTTGGATAATTAGATCCTTTGTATTGCTGTGATGTAAATTTTAAATATCAGCACATTTAGTGAAAATGTAAACAAACACCAAACATTTCTCGTTAAACTGTTGCTGTTTCCACAAGACATTTTATCCTGTGTAGTCTTAACAATATAAGCATCAATTTATCTAAAAAAAATATAAGCATTCATTTATAATTACCTAAGATTCTCTGCTAGACACAGGATACAGTCCTTCTAGCCATTTAACTAAATGAGACAAAGTAGGCGTAGGAAAAGTGAAATTAAAGCTACACTTGCTGAATTTAAATTTAAATGTTACACACAAAACCAGAGCATCCAGTGTTTCTTCTTAGCCTGTCATGAATAAAACTAACAAACAGCAGTTTACAACCAATTATAAAGGGAAAAGGAAGCAAAACTAGTTGATCATAATGTTTTTTTTTGTTTTTTTAACAGGAATAATACCTGTTACCCAGCCATAAGCCAGACTGTCAAATGTGTCTGTCTATGTTCTCCCTAAAAAAAATACAAGAAAAGTGAAGACCACCACTGATATGTGAAAAACTCTAACATCAGGAAAACGATCTACTATTATGACCCGTCCACTTAGAGGATTCCAGCATGGTGAAGAAAATTACATTTTTGAAGAAGCTGAGTCAAAGTGGCTAATTTTGTCAACTCTACCATCCAGACTGCCCACCTGTGTTCTCTCTATAAATTAAGTACAAGAATAGTGACAACTACGTACTACCAATATTTGACAAGCTCTAACATCAGAAAAAATGACCTACTATTATGTCCCACCCACTTAGAGGATTTCAACATGGCAAAGAAAATAACATTTTTTCAGAAACTGAATGAAAGTGCTTAATTCTTTCATTAAAGACTGGGGGTAATTTTGAGGACTCTGACAAGTATTATGATGCATTAATGTTTGTAGGCTATGGTTTGGACAATGATGAAGATGGATATTACAAAAGAGAATCTTGATCAGGCTCTTGAAAATTCCTTGTAGGACTTGGCAACAGAGTTTGTAATTATATTGTTGCTATTATAGCTCTTTTTCAATCCTTTGTAAGACTCACCTTAGCCTTCTGCAAAATTTAGAAAATAGTTCCTTTCTTCTGTATTGGCATAGTAAGCTCCATAGCTGAAACACTCTAATAAATACTGCAGCAACTTCTGAACATACTTTATCACAAGTTAATTTTATTGGCCTTCTTCTATGCTGCAAGGAATTCACAAAAATTGCAATATGCATTGGAGCATCTAAATCAAAATCATTGGTTGTGTACTTAACAAAATTAGTAAAAGTGAACACCATATTATGGTATCTTGTTTAGAGAGTGAAGGAGTGTGATCTGCTTTAGGAATCTTTGCAACAAGGTCGACGACGTCATGACCGCCTACAAGCTGCTACGTGTACTTCGCTATACAGTAAGTGTAAACTTATCTACCGATTTCATATTGCTTAGCAGTTGTCCCTGTTATTAATAGAGTAAAGGGTGGGTTGTAAACAATACAAGGAGGGTTTAAAAACGTCCAAATACACGTTAAATAATTAAATAAATATGGTGTCCCTACTTTGCAAAAATTCAGTTATCGCGGTCGGCCTTGGAACCTATCTCCCGCGATAAGTGAGGGATTACTGTAATGCAATTGCTCTGTTGTCTCTTGTCTGGACGTTTTTATGTTATATTACCACAATATAAACTATAAAACTGCATACAGAATTCCATACAATATACATCTTGGTGGGTACGTTATGATCTCAAGATGTTTGTTGTCCAAGGTTGTTGACACAAAGACATGAGAAAGGGTCAGAAGATGAGGGTGTAACCTTAAATCAAGCCAGATTCGTAAATGTGAAAAACAAAGCTTTTAAATGTCACAACCACATTGTTGCAAAAGTCAAAACAGCCACGAGCATCAGACACAGAGAAATTCAAGTGTTTTTTTTTTTCTGATAGGCACTTTATTTATATTTTATTTTATTATTGAGGTACCCTAGCTCTTCAAAAAGTAAAAAAAATCCAAATGTAACAGCTGCTACACATTTTGAACACTACTATATTCTTCAGATCAGATTTGAACCATCAATTACTTAAGTGAATTTTATACTGAATTTAAGCACAAATCAAGGACAAAGGGTGGTGGGCCAGTGTAGGGAGCTTTGAAACAGTAAAACTTTGTCAGATAATATTCTTGTACTACTTGAATGGAGAAGGCTCAATCAGAGGTCAATGGTTATTGACATCTGCTTTGATGTCTGCAGCTATGTAAAACAGGCAAACCTAACATTTTAACAGTTCCAGAGGTTACATTTATCATACTCATACTTATACAAATATCATGAAACACTAGAAATTAGCTATTCACTGAAACATACTGTTGTGATCTAGTGGAGATTTTAGAGATTTTTGTTCTACTTACTTATATTATTTATTGATTTTTTTGTGTGGAATTTTTTTAATATATTGAGAATGGGATTATTATTTAAATGTGTTTTGTGGTTTTCTTACTATTATATGTTTTTTTGTGTGTTTTTTGTATCTCTACTGGAGTGACATTCATCACTATGACTTTGGAAGATCTACTGTATGTCATGGCCTATGTCATTTCTGCTGAACTGAGACCAATTGTGAAGTGAGGGAGGTGGGACTTTCACTTTTTAAGATGCCAACAGGCAGTGTTTTGTTCGTGGACCCTGGGCAGAACTTGGAGATGTTGTGTGTGTTACCCTGAGAGCAAGTTCCTGCTCTTTGGCCTTTTTAAAGGGGTGCAGAAGATTGAGGAGTTTGATTTACCCAGGATACTTGCGGTGGGTGTTTTGTCCTTAGCTGACAGAATCCAGAACGAATGGTACGACCAGCACGAAGTAGAGAGGCACAGGAAGTGAGATACGAGATCGGGGAATCGACCGGCTAGCATTTCCAGCCGACTTCTTCATGTTGTCCTGGTTCTCGACATAGTTGAGGCCCGGGATGATGTAAGTACCCCCATTGTTGTCTTCTTTGTGATGATTTAGACACTGACCATAGCTTCCTGTGTTCAATCAAGTTGATTAGAGTGAACAGCCCTGTCCTGGCACTATGTGTGTGTTGTTTTCGAAGCTGAGAGAGTGGGAAGCCGGCCCGCAAGACAAGCTTGTGTGGATGATCTCCAGTGGATGCAGGATTAAGTTGAACAAGTAAAGACGGTTGTACCATTAACTTTCAGGGTTTTGCATGGTCTGGATGACTATCAATAGAGACTGAGATTTGTGAATATTTGTACAAGGTCAGTTGCACTGGAATTTAATTGGTCTCTTCTGCCTCATAGATGTTGGTGATGACTGTATGATTTTTAAAATCAGTTTATTAAATTTGTATTTTTAATTGTTCTCCAATGTGGTGGTTGCTCATTCCTGTAAATAGAAAAGAACCTGGGCTTAGTAGCAGTTTGGAGAATAACTTAACTATGGGTCCCAGTTCGCCTCTTAACTGGGTGGTGTAGTTTGTCAGTTAAATTTTTGTTTTTAGTTAACCTTTGGTGTATTGATTGGGGTGGAGATTAGGAGAGTGAGGCACCCAGGTGCCCCCTGCTGGTCAAAAAAATGAGAAAAAAATATAGTTTCCACCCATACACTTCCACATAAGTTCACACAGGCGTGTTCGTAGAACTATAAAGGTGCTATACATCAGTGCCATCTCATTTTACTCGCTTAGTTAGTGGAATGATGGCAAAGTGTACTGCTATTATTGAACAATTATTTTCCATTGGAGTTAGAAAGCCATGAGGAAGAAGTGGAAGAGGGGGAGGACCAGGTGGAGACATCCAGATACCAGCATTTCTCAGATGAGGATGTAGAGGAGTATGAAGGAACAACTGAGACGTTTATAACCAGTTAATTAATTTGGTCCTCAGCACTTTATATGTAGGAGAGTGCGGACAGGTTGGCTGCAGAAAATATTTCACAAATGACTCCAGGGCCATCTTCCAATATAGTCAACATTGTGTCAGAACTAATGCTCTTTTTTCCACCTTTCATCTAAAGAATTGTCATTAATAGATGATAGCTGGAGTTATGGTAAGCAATGGAAGAAAACGGACAAATGAGAGTTACGTGTCTACCTTGGAATACTCGGGTATAAAGATACAGAGGCGAGCCTACTTCCAGTCTCTGGTATCCTGAAACTGGAAGATCACTTTTGTGCGTAAGTATGCCCCTCAAGAGGTTCTGCGCACTCTCTGTAAGTGCCAATAAACTGTTGAACTATTTACATTTGTAATTACAACATGCAATTAAATGGTGAAGGAACTAAGTTTGAAAAGGATCTTTTTCAGAGGGACGCTGTTGCTACAGGATTTTCAGGAATGAGGCGTTTGTTTTGTAAAAAAAAAAAAAAAAAAAGGTTGGGGTGTGTTTGCAGAGTGTGCATCATAGCCCCTCAAGAAAGCTGTAGAGATGAATAATTAGTTAAAGAATTGAGTATGTTAGTTTCCCATTTTGTGTGGTACGTTTGTAAAGTGAAATTATGTTTAACTTCTAGTTTGTTTGTGTTAAAATGTTAACGTGATTTACAGTATATGCAAATTAGTATATGTCCTGTAAGACAATATTGTTTATGAAGGAATAGACCTTCATTTTTAAGACTTAAGGTCAGATGTTTCTTCATGGAATACTGTATATGCTGTTATTTAAGTGAAAAGATATATTTATATTAGAATTATTTTAAACTTAATTATATTTGAGTCATGGGAAAATATAACTGATATAGTTTCTGAATAGGGTTATGCTTCTATTAAGTTAAGATTTATATGCAGAGCTTGTGAGTCACCATAATTTATGACAAGAAGGAAGATAAGAGTTTAGTTTTGTGTTCGCTTTGTGTATTTATGGTTGTAAGAAAGGTGCTATATAAGCACCTGACCCGACAGAGATTGGACACGGGAGGCACGTATAAAAATAAAACAAACTTTTATTTTCTTCAGCTGGAGGGCACGTCTTCCCTGTAATTTCCCCAGCCACAACACAGTCCCCAAGCACAAATTCCAACACCAAAACAGTCCTTGCTTCTACCACCACTCTTCCCACGCAACCTTGTCCTCCTCCTCCCGATTCTGGCCGCTGAGTGGTGGTTGTATTGGGTACCCGGAAGCGCTCCAGGTGCTTGATTGCTGACATAAGGCTGCACTTCCAGGTGTGGCGAAACCAATGCCCAAAAGGGGCCAGCAGCTCCTGCTGCAGCAACCCCTGGCAGCACCTGCAGAACCCAACAGGGCTGCACAGAACTCCAACCTGCATGAAGCCCTGGGGGAGTGTGAGGCACCGCTGCAACCCAGGGAGGCTGCCATCTAGTGTCCAGGAGGAGACACTGGGTTTCCCACCCTTGCCCCCCCTGGTACATATGGTGCAGGGGCGTCCCAGCCAGGCATGGGCTCCGGCCAATCCGTCACATGGTATATTTATTTCTTTTAGTTCTCACAATAGTGATAATTTGGATAATGATCCTCCTTTGGTTCACATCTGAATAAACCATGAGTTAATTCAAAGAACTGTTGTGCTCTTGATTACTGGAGGGAGCTACACTCTCAATGATTATATGGTTTGATTATTGTGAAACATGAGCTGAGTGGTGTGCTATAGACACACTGTCAGCCTTGAGAGATGTCTGGAACAAATGGGGGGACAGGCTGGCACTTATGCTCAACCCTGTGCCTGAAGCTACTAGTGAAGGAGACATCTGTTCCACTCAAAGTAGTACTAGGGTGTGGTACCGTGTTAACCAATAAAAGGTGTCATTTTGCTTGACTTCTCATTCCATTAAAAGGTAACTAATAAATTGCTCTATATTACTAGTCTAATTATTTATTGTTACAATATACATTTTTCATTGTAAAAAAAATCTCTCTCTTTATGTTTGTCTACAGGTCACTGTCCTTTCCATCAGTACATGCAAAATAAGCCAGACAAATAGGAAATTAAATGATGTGTGTTCCAGTTATGCCTGGAAGTCCCAGAGAAAAAACAAGGCACACATGTTGTTTGTGATGTGACACAGTGTCTTAGGTGTCATAATGTCACTATTTAACAATTTCCTTACCTTGTATGAACTTTGCCAGGAGCTCCAGTTACTACCACATAAAAGGAAAGCTACATGCTAGCCCCTTGCCCTTTTTTTCAAAATAATTTCTATTTCTTCTTTTAATTCTTTTGTAATTTGGAGTGAGCTGAAACCAAACTGGAGGTCAAGAATCTGTTTTTGAAAGAACTAATTACTTTTTAAGCAGAAGGGTCAGTATCATCTCAGAATCACTCTTCTGTATTCCTTGTAAGGAACTGCACAGAATCAATAAAAAATTGGCTTGTGTTGACAAGTTTGATGCCCAGGGTGCCTAAAAGGTTGCATTGAGTTAAAAAAGACCCATAAGGCACAGCATTAGGTTGGCATTTTAAGACATTGTAAGGGTGAAATTTGAGAAATCTGTTGACTGCCACTTCAGACCTAACTGGTAGATGAAAAACAACAAAAGTCAAACAGCTGTCAAAAAAAGAGAAATTATTGTTTTTTCTTTCAGTATTTTTAAATTAATTAATCTCTATCAATCTCATAAAAAATGCTAAAACTATCTGACTCATAACTCCTGAGATGTTGAGCCTTTAGCTACAGGCCCACAGAGCTTTGATATTATATTGGTGTAATATCATGTCCTGTTTAGGGTTGCTAATTAGACTTCAAATTGCAAGTGTTTGCAAGTCCTTTGCAGAAACATAACAGCAATTATTATGGACCTCCTCTTGCCTGAAGAAGAGGCCTGAGTTGCCTCAAAAGCTTGCATATTGTAATCTTTTTAGTTAGCCAATAAAAGGTGTCATTTTGCTTGGCTTTTCTCTACTTTCATAATGGCTAACACGGTACAATACCCTAGTACTATGTACCTCCTCTAAATTGTTTCTCTATACTGTTTGTTGCTCTTGCACTTGTTATCACACTGAGGGCTTGTTTATACTAACAGTGTGAGGACAATGAACAGACTGCAACACAAAGTGGGCACAAAGCAACCAAAACACATTCATACTTTTTGAGACCCGTTTGATCAGTGCATGGACATTCTCCTAGTCAGTAGATGACAGCTTTTGGTCCATGTTGCCTACTTCAATGTCACAGAGGATAATCAAGACTCTGTTGAAGGAAGAATAGTTGTGCCTGCTATTACTGACTTTCAGTGGAAGAAAAGGAGAAGGTGGAAAGTCACAACCATTAACCAAAAGCAGCAAAGGGAGGGTGAGTATAATATTCTTGTGGTGATTGACTTACATAATAGACAGATCTACTTCAGATATTTTTCCATGTTTTCCTTGTGCTTTCATGACATGTAACAAGTCCTTTTCTTGAAATTCATCATATAGGAAACATGGTGCTGTGTCTGCGTCATCACATAATTAGGAAAAATTCTGTGTGCAGCGTGCAAGCTTTTGTCTCTGACATTATTTTCACTGTGCAGTCCTCTTGCCCAGCGGGGACGATATCAAGCACAAACCTTTATACCTTTAAGCTACTACTACAATAGGAAGTGATGCTGGAGCCTTGGGTTTAACAAGATTCAATCTGCTTGCTGTCATAGTTCTAGCATTTACTTATGGCAGTGTAAATTAAACATGAGGGAGAGTAAATCTGTTTGGCCTAGGTCAAAGACTGTCTGGAATTCGTGTATTATTACTGACTATGGATCACAAAAAGGTTAATATTTTGCGAGGAATACTATTGCCTGCTATAAACTTATAATTGAGATGCTTAACAGGACTTTTTATTGCCATTCTTTTTTATGTTAATTATTAAATTCATTCTATACTGCTGTGTGTTTAACATTATTGGAGTGATTATATACAGTCATATGAAAAAGTTTGGTTACCCCTCTCAGCCTGCATAATAATTTACTCTACTTTCAACATAAAGATAACAGTGGTATGTCTTTCATTTCCTAGGAACATCTGAGTACTGGGGTGTTTAGTTATATGAAATTAAATCAAATGTGAAAAACTGGCTGTGCAAAAATGTAGGTACTCTTGTAGTTTTGCTGATTTGAATGCATGTAACTGATCAATACTAACTACTTCCAACACTAAATTGGTTGGATTAGCTTGTTAAGCCTTGAACTTCATAGACAGGTGGGTCCAATCATAAGAAAAGGTATTTAAGGTGGTCAATTACAATTTGTGCTTCCCCTTGACTCTCCTCTGAAGAGTGACAGCATGGGATCCTCAAAGCAACTCTCAAAAGATCTGAAAACAAAGACTGTTCAGTATCATGGTTTAGGGGAAGGCTACAAAAAGCTATGTTAGAGGTTTAAACTGTCAGTTTCATCTGTAAGAAATGTAATCAGGAAATGGAAGGCCACAGGCACAGTTGCTGTTAAACCCAGGTCTAGTAGGCCAAGAAAAATACAGGAGCGGCACCTGCACAGGATTGTGAGAATGGTTACAGACAACCCACAGATCACCTCCAAAGACCTGAAAGAACATCTTGCTGCAGATGGTGTATCTGTACATCGTTCTACAATTCAGCGCAATTTGCACAAAGAACATCTGTATGGCTAGGTGATGAGAAAGAAGGCTGCTGATTAATCGCAATAAATGCGTTAAAAATATATGGGATTAACTTTTTAAATGCAACCCCTAAATGCATTATTTAGGATCCCTGGCCACTTACTGTCCTCTGAAGTGTTGGGGCAACATTAAAAGTTACGATACATAGTCAAATTAATTTTTAAAGTAGCGAGTAACCTAATGCGATACTTATTTTGTTAAAGGAAAATATTAACGTTACTTAAGCCGCTCAAAAATGATAATAATAATAATTACTATTATTATTATTAGTAGTAGTAGTACTGCTTTATTTCCTATAAGTATTGCCCTTTTCTCAAAGTCGTTGCCTTCTGGGGCTGTCACATAGTGCCCGCGGTTCTTCAGGTCGTTTGGTGACATCCTGTATGTGCTGAAGGGTAAATTTAATTGGCCCAGTTTAGGGTCACAGGGAGCCAGTGATTATTGCAGCAGTACTGGGTGAAAGACAGGAAGCAAAAGCATCTTAGGGGGCTCACGTCGGGGATATAAAAAGGGGATGGATGTTATGTTCTTCACAAAACATATTACAACGTATTTTCTTAATTTAGAAGTAGTTGACCACAACAATTAAATTTAAAATAAGCGTTTGTGGAGTTTATGTTCTACTGTACCCAATGCTAGAACTGACATGCTAAGAAATAACAAAGGCTTAAAATAAGGAGCTCTAAAAGTTGCATTATAAATAAATGGAATGGAATTCTGTTTATGTTATCATCTTGATCAGGAATAAAGGATCACGAAAATATATTTATTTTTATTATAAGTATGGGTTTTATATCTATTACTTTAAGGAAAAAAAGTGCAAAGAAAAGCACAGATTGTAATGCATTACATTTTATAAGTAACTATGTAACATATTTGGTTACTTTTTTTGTAAGTAATGAGGAATGTGACTAAGTTAATTTTAAAAGTAATGTATCCCAACACTAGTCCCTTGTAAACATTTGTTTTCTTTATCTTGGTATCATTTCTTTCTTTTTTTTTTTTAAATTTTATTTATAATTTTATCTTGATATCAACTCTTGATCCACAAGTGTAAATAAATTGGTATGCTTAAGCAAATGGCAGAATTAATATGAAGTTTAACCCAGTTATTTATATAGGTCTTAATTCTGGATGGAGTTATTTGCAGACCTCAGAGATGCAGGACACTTTAATGGAAGTCGTGAACATCAGTGCTTGCTAAGATTTTGCTTCAAGGATGTCATACAGAAGGACCTGGATGAATGCATGACTCTGTGGAACAGTCACCGGATTTGCCCTTCTACAACCGCGTCATGTCCTGGAGGAGTGCCCAATGAACTGTACTACTTACCACACAGGTAAGGGATTATCAGTTCCCAGTAACTTTTTTGTTTTCTTTGTAGCTTAAATGTAAATAAATGCTATTACTCAGATCCATTTCTCAATCTAGATTTGGCTCCAGAGACTGTGGATTTAGGATTGAATGTACAGAACTGGATACTTTCCCTGAATCAAATCAGCCAATGCATTCATGTGGTGACCTGAACATGCAGGAGTACTTGGACTTTGTTATGGAGCAAAGTCACCTACAGAAGCCAGAGAACTGGGAGTCTGCATCAGAACTGTACATACGACTTAAATAAATTGCTTGATTATAATTTGTTCTGTGTACTACAGATCTAATAATGTACACATTAATGAAATAGTGTCTCAAGCGTGTGAAGAGTAACTTGTACTGTCTATGAATTTTACATTTTACTGGAAAAACTTCCACATCTGCCCAAATTATTGTAAATAAAGTGTGAAATGAAATAAAGTGTAGTAAAAGGCAAAATATAAAATATTTATTACACTATTATTTAAGTATCAAAAATAAATGTTTAATTTCAAGTACTCTTGATTTGACTTTATTACCAGGAAATCTCTCTTTCAGATCTCAGCATTTGATGAAACTGTCCAAATGTAACATAATATAAACAAGAACACATTAAAACATCTTCAGTTGTAGCTTAAATAAACAGTAATCAAACATGTGGTTTCTTCAAAATCTCAAATATACAAATGCAGCAGAGTTATATTACAAAATTAAATAATAATAGTGCAAAAGTGTGTCCACCAGTGCAGATGGATACGAGTTCTCTAGCTGCAGTGATTTAAGGCACACACCTAATCACATCTAGTGGACCCAATCACACCTGATTTAAAAACAGCCAAATCCTGGAGAATTCTGAACTACAAAATCCATATGTGATTTAAACACACTGTATAAATCCTGCAGTGGTAATTTCATTGTGTTTGAACATGTGTTTGCCATTGGGAACGGTGAATCATCCAGGAATTCAATCCTCGGCAGCAGTTCCAGTCCAGACGGGGGAAGTGAAGTTAGTCCAGTTGCAAACATAAAAACATCTTTCACGCAAACAGCAGCCTGACCTTCTGTAAGGAAACAGAATTGTTCATGCACATCTTGGCATATTGTTAAGTATTATTTTTAACTACTTGTAAAATAAATAAATACTTATGCAATCTATTTTGCAAACCTTCACAATCAAGGAGATAGTCAACCCAGTAGTCTAATGTTTGTCCTTCTCTGAGTCTCCTGTTGCTCCCTGATGGACTGAGGTCAGGTTTGAAAAGTCCCTCAAGTTCAAGAGCAGTGACCTTCTTTTCTGAGTGGCACAGGACAGTTGGATGCTGCTGCAGTGCAGTCAAAAACTGAAGAACTGAAAGACCATTTTTAAATCTAAAAAGTACAAAATATATTGTTACACTGCTATATAGTGATAATCACAGTGCATGTGTATGGACAGTATATTAAAAACATGATTACTCCAGTAATTTTCAGCATCTAAGGTTTTAAGATTTTTCTGCTGCTGACAGAGTCAAAAATGTTTTTTAGTGTATCGGGTCATATTAGAGAAACTTAGTGTTGCTTTTGCATTTTCCCTTTAAACATGAGTCAATGGGGTATGCTTTTAAAGCCTTTCTGATGTTCTGGTTTTAGATCACTTATTTTAGATGGTTTGAAGGTTTGAACAGCATGCCTGCCCCCATGTACTACTGTTGAGACGGGAAACTGGAAAAGGACCAGGATGTTTACCTAAAATCACTATTGACTAAAACATTTTTGACCCTGACTTATCACCAGAAACCCTTTTTGAAATAATATATGTTGAAAATTATTGGAACTGTCCTTTACTAATAATGAAGTAGTTGTAAGTTGCTTGTTAACAACTGAATCGAGACTGACATCATGTTTGCTTTGAACATGGCAATGTAACTTACAAAAACTGTAAGACTAGGATATGATGGTACCTGTCAATTACACATGAGTTACGGTCGATAATATACCATCAGAGGTAGTCTGACACAATTGTTCTCTTTTCTTCAAGAGTAGCCACATATCTCGGACAACCAGCTGTCTGTAACATTGTGCTGTGTCTTAAAATACATTCTTGTAAAGCTTCAACAGAAGCAGCACAGTCGCTCTAAAACACAAAAAAGGGGCATATACAGTATACACAGTTATCTCATAAATTTCTGTTCCGTTACTTATCTAGTTTAACCCTATATCTTGTCCAATCACAGAACAATAAATGCATTACTCTGTGTATGTTATCAAGGAAGTAATGATTTTCTCAAAGCATTGCAGAAACTAATAAATAAACCCTGCCCTACTATAGCATTATGCTTTTCCTTCCTCTCACAAAGCTTTCTTTATTTCTTCTTCAGTTATATCATTCACTGTTGCTTTGAATGAAGGCTGGCCTGCAAAATACAGTACAAGATCTTCCGAGAAGAAATGTAGACCTGGACCTCCATGCACAACTGATACCGCAATCATCTTTCCTGCCACGAAGTACTCATTCTCCCTGAGAGCTGTGAATGAAAATCATTCATATTTTAGAATTTTGGGTGACTTACAATTTGAACCACAATTCCAAATTGCTTTTTATGTTATTTCTACTGCTCCACACATACTGTATTTAGCAACTACTTTTGGAAACATTCAAATATGGTTCATGATACATTAAAATCAAGATAAACCTAAGCATGTTGTTGCTAAATAAGTGATGTGATATATAAATAAATAAGTGATGTGATACATAATTACAAGTCACACATCTTAAAACTATGTGTACATACCATTTGTGTTGTAGACTAAGTAACATCCTGTTGGTCCATCAAAAATTGGTTGGTCTTTAAGATGGTTCATTAGTAGAGTTAGAAACTCTCATCTTGGTCCACCTGTATCAATTCCATCCTCAAAAACACCAGCATCATCAGTAAATCTGACCAGCGTATCACAGGTTTCTGAATACGTTGCATGCTTGAAACCTCGGACTGCTTCATTCGAAACATTTGACCTTGCAATGTTGAACCGGCTAACTCTTCCATGATCAATATGATGTGACAGGTTTGCAGTGATATCAGGTAGTGTAATGTTTACCTCCTCTCTAGAATTACACAAGACTGAGTTATGTTTGTGAAATGCCAGACAGTACACAGTTTTCTATTTTTTTGCACAACACTGATGTGCAGTAAAGAGCTTCTTTCACATATTGTCACAGAAGTAATTCAATCTTTTATCATTAAGTGCACAGAGAAAACCTATTGCTATTGTCAATAATTGCTAGCTTACATGGTTGTGTCTGATAAATTCCCCAAATTTAAAGGAACTGGCTCTTCATCCTCTTCTTCAACACATGGTTCATAAAGGTTTGTATATTTACTGTAAAGAATTTACCATTCCTATGTTAAAAGACAACTCCACCCATTTTGCACTAAAACATTCTTCTTAAGTAATTTCCAACCTAAGTATATCCCTGAAGTATTTTTTGTAAGTTAACCATTCTACAGATATTTTAGAAACAACTTACCAGTTTATTTATCATCTAATCTAAAAACATCTACCAAGGGAATAGTCACATTTTGCCAATTTTTTTGCTTACCTGTAGTAGGTGGACTTAGTCACATTATATTCAGGTAGATCCAGAGTATCCTCAGTATCAGATATTACTATCTGTAAAATAAAGTGATATGGGGAACTTAAATGTCCAACACAAAACAAAACTGAAAGAAATAAAATATTATAAGGTAACATTTGGTTCAATACCTGTCCAGCTTGAATTGCTGATGAATGTCTGGATGCATCTCTGAAACGTTAAAATTACTACTTTAGTGCAACAAAGTATCATGAAGTTAAAAAGGAAATTTAAAATTATGGTAAGTTATAATATCTAGATAATTTTGCTGTATTTCACAATATTCTTACATCATTTACAACTTCATATATTTAGAGCAAAAACTCTGGTCTCAACATAAACTCAATGGTATGTCCCAAACATGTGATTTGATCACATTACCAGCTTACAGGTTACTTAAATTTGCAAATTAGTACTTACACTACATCTTCTAGTTTGTGTTTGGGTGTACTTTGGTTATAGGCTTCAAAAACCTGAGGGAAAGAGCATAAAATTCTGAATAATTTTATACAGCTATATTATTCTTCTCTTACTACATAAATACTTATCAATGAAATGTTGCCTGGTGAAACATGGCAAGTTGTTAGTATTTCTTTCTTTTTTTTTTAATTTTATTGATTTTATTGTAATCATTCCATACAAATCAACCCCCACCCCTGAGAAAGAGAGCATGGGCAACGGAGTAAAACTTAAAAGCTAGTAAAAATAAATATTTTGATGAGTTTAATAGGCAGATAAAGATAAATGGAGAAGAAAAAGAAACGGGAAGAGAATCTGTTTCCTCAGTGCTTTATGAACTTATTCTAAAATATTATTGATTAGATCTTGTCAGGTTTTGAAAAAGTTCTGCACAGATCCTCTATGTGAGAATTTAATTTTTTCCAATTTCAAATAATTTAAAACATCAGTTACCCACTGACTTAAAAGAGGAGAGTTAGGATTCTTCCAGTTTAGCAAAATAAGACTGCTTGCCAATAGTGTAGTGAAGGCAATCACCGTTTGTTTGTCCTTCTCCACTTTAAACCCATCTGGAAGAACACCAAATACAGCTGTTAATAGGTTAGGAGGGATAGTGACACCAAGGCTGTCTGAAAGGCACTTAAAAATTTTTGTCCAGAATGATGTTAATTTGGTGCAGGCCCAAAACATGTGACCCTGTGAGACTGGAGCTTGATTGCAGCGTTCGCAGGTTGGATCTAGCCCTGGAAACATTTTGGACAATTTTAAACGAGACAGATGTGCTCGATATATAATTTTGAGTTGAATAATTTTATGCTTTGCGCATATGGAGCTTGAGTGAATTCTCTGCATTGCTACCTTCCACTCCTTTTCTGATATGTTGAGTGAGAGATCCTTTTCCCATTCTCCTCTTGGATCTTTGAAAGAAAAGAAATGCTGTCTGAGTCCTCAAAACCGAGCAATATTTTTTCCAGCATACAGGAAGGTGGGAGATGAGGAAAATCGGGCAGGTTCTGTTTAACAAAGTTTCTAATTTGAAGATAGTAAAAGAAATGTGTTGCTGAAAAGTGGAATGTAATTGTTCATAGGATGCAAAGATGTTGTCTATATAAAGATCTCTAAGCAATTTAAACTCAAATGTTTTCCAGTTATTAAAAACTGCATATGTTTGTGAGGGTTGAAAAAGGTGGTTCTCATGCAGAGGTACCACAGATAAAAGATTCTCCATCTTAAAATGCTTTCTACATTGGTTCCATATTCTGAGTGAGTGAAACACAATTGGGTTATTAGTATATCAGCGATAACTTGCATTGATAGGGGCACAAAGCAGGGAATATAAAGAAGTACTGCAGGATTTTATTTCTATTGTGCACCAAGCCTGTGTATGTTCATCTATTTGTGTCCAGGTTTTTATAGCTTGTATATTTGCTGCCCAATAATAAAACTGAAAGTTGGGTAGAGCCATGCCACCTTCTGCATTAGGTCTTTGTAGGGTCTCTCTTTGAATACATGGATGTTTTAAGTTCCAGATAAATTAGGTTATGGTTGAATCTAATTACTTAAAAAAATATTTATTGATGTATATTGGAATGTTTTGAAATAAAAATAGAAGCTTAGGAAGGCTATTCATCTTAACAATGTTAATTCTTCCAGCTACAGTGAGATGAGGGGTTGACCATCTATGCAAGTCTTACTTAATGTTTTCCATACAGACGGCGAAATTTTGTTGAAAAAGAGCTTTATGTTTACTTGTGATATTTATTCCTAGGTATTTAAACTGATCTGCAATGATAAAAGGGAAGGTGTCCAATATAATATTGTATGCTTGTGAATTCACTGGAAAGAGCACACTGTTATTTAAATTAATTCTGAGACCAGAGATCTTTTGAAATTCTGTAAGTGCTGTTAAGACTGCAGGCATAGTATTTTGTGGGTCTGATATATACAGTACCATATCATCTGCATATAGAGAAATTTTCTGTTCAAGTTCTTCTCTGATAATCCCCTTTATCTCATAAGCATTTCGACAGTGAACTGCCAGTGGTTCAATGGTGATTGCAAATAGCAGAGGTGACAAGGGACATCCTTGGCTGGTTCCATGTTCTAGTTTAAAGTAGTCTGAACAAATGTTGTTAATACAAACTGAAGCTTCTGGATTGGTATACAGCAGTTTGATCCATGCACAAATGTTTGGGGCAAACCCAAATTTCTGTAACGTAGTGAAAAGGTAGTTCCATTCAATCAAATCAAATGCTTTTTCTGCATCCAACGATAATAATATCTCTGGAGTGTTTGATGTTGTTGGTGAATATATTACATTAAACAGGAGTTGAAGATTAGAAGCTAAGTGTCGGCCTTTAATAAATCCTGTTTGATCTTGTGATATTACCAAAGGCAGCACTTTCTCCATTCTTCTAGCTAGGACTTTGGAGAGTATCTTAACATCATTATTCAGAAGTGAAATTGGTCTGTATGATGCACATTGTAATAAGTCCTTATGTTGTTTAGGAAAGACGGTGATTAATGTTTGGCAAAAAGTTTTAGGTAGAATTTGATTGTCTCTAGCTTCTGTAAATGTTGCTAATAACAGAGGAGCTAGCTGAGTGGAGAATTTCTTATAAAATTCGACAGGGTAGCCATCAGGGCCTGCTTCTTTCCCACTCTGAAGGGACTTTATAGCATTTAGTAATTCTGATAGTGCCAGACGTTTATCCAATTCTCCTGCACTAAGAGTATCAATTTGTGGTATCTGTAATGCATCCAGAAATGCATTAGGTTGTGTGTGGTCTTCTTTAAACTCAGTAGAATATAAGGATTTATAGTAGTCTCTAAATGTGTGCATTATATTTTTATGGTCAATGATTTTATCTCCGTTCGTGTTGGTGATTGCTGGGATTGCATTGCGAACTTCTTGCTTGTGGATTTGTTGAGCTAAAAGCTCATTAGCTTTCTCTCTGTGTTCATAGTAATGATGTCTTGATTTAAAAATGAGTTGTTCGATTTCTTTAGTTGTTAAGAGGTTATGCTCTGAATGCAGAGCCTGCCTTTTCCTATGAAGAGCCTCACTTGGACACCTGGCATGTTCTTGATCTATTTTAGTAATTTTGCTGGTTAGCTCTGATACCTTCTTGGTTTCTAGTTTATTTCTGTGGGAAAGATATGAAATAATCTGTCCTCTTAAGAAAGCCTTTAGAGTTTCCCAGAGTATTCCTGCAGAGACCTCTGAGGATGTATTTGTACTCATCTACTAATAGAAGTGGGTTAAGACGCCATCTGCGAGATCAGTATGTGGGGCATAATGATTTTAGCTACAAGATCAGAGGAGCATGGTCAGAAATAACAATAGCATCATACTTGCAAGATTTAATCGTAGGCAAGAAATTATCTATAAAGAAATAATCAATTCTTGAGTAGCAATGATGCACTGGTGAGTAGAAGGAATATGTTCTTGAGTTTGTGTTTAGAAACCTCCAGGGTCTGATAAGTTGTGGTCAGTTAAAAACTGTGTAATTGTCTTTGCAGTGTTAGATGTCATCACCCTGTGACAGGAGACCTATCTAAGAGTGGATTTAAAACACAATTAAAGTACCCAGCCATTATAATTTTATGAGTGTTCAAATTGGGAATGGATGTAAATACATTTTGCATGAATTCCCTATCATCGACATTGGGTGCATAAACATTTATCAAAATCACTTTACAATTAAATAAATTGCCCATGACAATCACATATCCCCCTTCAGGATCAGATACTACATCTGATGTTACAAATGAGACTGTCCTATGTATGAGAATTCCCGCACCTCTAGTTTTCTTTGTAAAGCTAGAATGGAACATTTGGCCAGTCCAGTCTTTTTGAAGCCAGAACTGATCCTTGCGTAGTAAGTGGGTCTCCTGTAAAAATACTATTTTAGCGTTTAGACCTGTTAGGTGAGAGAATACTTTCTTTCTCTTTAATTCGTGATTCAGGCCTTTAACTTTCCAGCTCACAAAGTTAACTGTCCCATCATGGAGACATTGATTCTGAATTTCTGATGTCATTTTGTAATCTTAACTGGAAGTGAGACAGCTTTAACCTTAATTTCCAATTTTCCCACAAGTTATTGCCATGCAGCCTATTGTTACGTTGGTAATTATAATTATAAGGATTAAAAGGATAGATTAGATATAGGTTGCTCTCTTTCCCCCCCCCCCCCCCATTTTGCCTCCCCATGTGAGCCTGGATGCCACTTCACAAAGTCCCAGTCCTCTGACACACCTAGAAACAGCGCACGTCCAAACAAGCGCACCAGTAGCGGCGTTTGAGGATTAAAAAGTAGAGATATATATATAAATATAATCTTCAACAGTTTTGAAATATTAAGATAATAAACCAAGGGAATGGTGTTAAAAAGTGGCCCAGGATAAGCATAGTAAACCCTGATGCAATAATAACAATAACAATAAACCAAGGGTATGATGTTAAACAGTCTCCTTTAGAATAGTAAAAAGAAAAAAAAAACTTTAATTTCTTCCACACATACACGTATGATTGTAATTAGAACATAAACAGAAAGTGGCAGAGATGAAAAAAGGATGTATAATTATGGTACCTGTATCGTTGTAAGCGGATCAGACAGTAGGTAATATCTTCTTGCCATGTCATGACAGGGTGCGACTCCCTATCGTATTTCAAAACAGTGTTGGCATCAGCTTTCTTAACTCTTTTTCTGCTTCTTCCGTGGTTTAATGTTCTAAAAAGCGGCACATTTAGCAGCTGTTGAGGGTGAGAAATCAGTGAAAATATTAATGTGGTTATTTTCAAATATAATCTCTTGTTTCTGTCTGAGAAGTGACATTATTTTAAGCTTAAATTGTAATCTCTCGAAGCGAACAATTAGAGGCCTAGGTTTAGAGATATTTGGTCCACGTATGCGATAAGTTGTTAGTATTTCTGACAGATAAACCAGCTGGACAATAATCAATATGATTCACATGTGTTATATCAAATGCCATTTAAAATGTAAATCCTACTATTTGTTCAAGTACAATGAAGGAACGTATTTTCAAAATCAACTACAGACCTTACTAAGTAGCTAGCCTCTGTTGAACCAAAATATTGGAAAGCATTATGCACAGAACAGCTCCGGTTAAGATAATTAATAAGGCCATTGAGTATATTGCTTTCCTAAATTATTTGTTTGATGTTAACTCACCACAGTGTCAGCCTGATTGAATTCAATTATGCTCCTACTTGTAACAAGAATTTCAGAATCAGAGTCTGATTCTGAGCTAACATCCACTGCAGTTAAAGGAAACAAAATCAGCACATTATTATGCATTATTATGTACAGTATGTCACAGCACTGTGAAATATGTAAAAGTGCTAAATCATCAGATCCACTAACCTCTTCTAAAGTCTATTTCTAGGCATATAAAAAAGAGATCATGCAATATGCTTTTCCTATTTCCTTTTTATATTCAGCCAATACGAATAGACTTTCTGTCCCAGGCACATTGACCACCTCTGAGCAATCTGGATACAAAAGTATATATGGTCCTTCATCCATGTCCTTGTTAAATGTTCTCATTTTCTGGACAGCTAGTTTCAGCAGATCAGGCGCTGCTACCAGAGGGTCTGTAAGTAATGGGAGTGTTTTCCCTCTTACAGGTTTTAAATCACTTCTATTTGGCACCATCAATCCTGCGTTTATCTAGATAAATATGAAAACAGAATGAATTTTCTGTAAATTATATATTTATAAGTTTGTTGCACAGGAAGTTAAACACTAAATGGGCCCACTGATTAAACCATAACTGTTACTGCAGCCATTGTCTTGTATACATGACACAAACAGTTAAGCCACCTAACCTGAACTTGTCTCTGTTCTTGTTTTAGTCTTCTCTTTGACCCACAGCTAAAGGACTGTCTTTCTTTCGATTTGAAGTTTCTGTAGTCCATAAACTGTTTATATGATGGAATATCAACATTACATAATTGAATATCAACACACTATGGACAGAATAATTGTAATCATTTATGAACCATAAAATGTATTGATGTGTATTTTAGTTCAGCTACTCCCACAATATTGTATAGTATAATTACTTGTAATATGTGACCTTTAGTCTATGACCACTACAGGTAACACTGCTTGTTAAAAGATGAGATACAAATTTGTGCTTCTATAAGTTTTTTAACAACAAAAAAAAACCACATAAATCATGAATTTCTTAAAATTTTCTTCACAATACTCCTAAACTGCATAAATATACACTAGGAAAATCAATTCCATTATCTGTTGTAAAAGCCTTTGTTAGTTAGATTATATTAAGCTGATATTAGTATTTTGTTAGTTATGTTAAAATGTTTGTGTATATATTAGTGCATAGTCAGTGGGAGGTTCTATTATAAGCCCTATAAGCTAAATTGTAAATGGAATACAGTATTCTAATTACAGTAATCCCTCGGTATATCGCGCTTCGCCCTTCGCGGCTTCACTCCATCGCGGATTTTATATGTAAGCATATTTAAATATATATCGCGGATTTTTCGCTGGTTCGCGGGTTTTTGAGGACAATGGGTCTTTTAATTTCTGGTACATGCTTCCTCAGTTGGTTTGCCCAGTTGATTTCATACAAGGGACGCTATTGGCAGATGGCTGAGAAGCTACCCAACTTACTTTTCTTTCTCTCTCTCTTGCGCTGACTATCTGTGATCCTGACGTAGGGGGTGTGAGCAGGGGGGCAGTTCGCACACCTAGACGATACGGACGCTCGTCTAAAAATGCTGAAAGATTATCTTCACTTTGCTACCTTCTGTGTGCAGCTTTTAAGTATGCTGCACGGTGCTTCGCATACTTAAAAGCTCAAAGGGCACGTATTGATTTTTTTATCTGTCCCTCTCTCTCTCTGCTCCTGACGGAGGGGGTGTGAGCTGCCGCCTTCAACAGCTTTGTGCCGCGGTGCTTCGCATACTTAAAAGCAAACAGCACTATTGATTTATTTGCTCCTTTGAAGAGGAAGATATGTTTGCATTCTTTTAATTGTGAGACTGAACTGTCATCTCTGTCTTGTCATGGAGCACAGTTTAAGCTTTTGAAAAAGAGACAAATGTTTGTTTGCAGTGTTTGAATAACGTTCCTGTCTCTCTACAACCTCCTGTGTTTCTGCGCAAATCTGTGACCCAAGCATGACAATATAAAAATAACCATATAAACATATGGTTTCTACTTCGCGGATTTTCTTATTTCGCGGGTGGCTCTGGAACGCAACCCCTGCGATGGAGGAGGGATTACTGTATTTCTAATCATTCTGACTACAGACTAGTTCAGTTTATGATCTGCCTTGCAGTTGTTAAGGCATGGAGGGCAAACAGGTTCAAACCGTACTGACATAATAAAGTGAAGTCTATGTAAGTTTGCCGTAGAAAAGTAACAACCTCTAAGTATAGAAAGTAAATGATTTTTAACCAGAGAAAGCTAAGACTGTAATTAGACCGAGAGGACGCCTTTTTTTCCCCGTTTTTGCCTTTATTCTGCATGTGTCATAACTTTTTTCTAAAATTTTGTGATTTTTTATTTTTCAAATTTTGACTAAACTTTTTTGAAATGAACTTTATTGGAGTGAGAAATTTCTTTTCGTACGTGTTTGACTCATGCTGGATACGACCTTGCCAACTGCTGCTCAACCTTTGGAACCTAAAAGACGCAACTACATCTGTAATTTGAAATGTGCTGGCAATTGCTGAATGTTGAAAATAATACGAGACCAAATCATGTTTTATTTTATTAGGTTACAACCGTTACGACAGTTAACAGTCCCAGTGTATGTTGTGGTAGTAATTAAAAAATTAAATGACTGCATTAAGTATGACACACATATACTGTATAGTGTATATCCTAACTTGCACAGAAGTTGTTTATTTGAAAGGAATTCTGAATGACTCGTACTACGTCAACTGAGCAATAATATTAATAATAATAATAATAAAAGCCTAGGATAGCTGGCTCTAGATAGCGTTAAAAGTCCACTTACCGGTACTTTGATTTACATTTCCAGGTGGTTTAGACGTCAGCTATGCTCTGGTTCTTCCGTGTGGGGAGCCTCTTTTAGAAAATCTAAACATTTCCCACAAGAATAACAAAAGTGGGCACTGGCTAAAATGGTTTCCACAAAATAGACAAAACATAACCATTCAATGTTCCCTCGCAAAACAGTTTGAATGACACAAAAGGTCAGCAACAAGCACTTCCTGCGTATTGTACCTACCCTTTCCGTTTGATTTGCACACTGGTAAATGTGTTTTGGGCCACTTGTAAAATGGTTTTCAGAACTGTTAATTTGTTTTGTTAATTTGTTTAAATTTTTTTCGGGAGTTGTAAATAGTTCTTACTATTGTAAATTTGTTTTCTGAAATGTTAATTTGAATTTCTTTTGTAGATTTGTCTTCATGGTTGTAAATTTGTTTTGTGAAATGTAAATTTGTTTTGCCCTTCTCGGCCACCATAATAGATGGACCCAAAATTCTTTGATAAAAAGGGTCTATTAGAAAAGAGTCAGCCAATGATTCAAATTTGTAAACAGGATGAATAAAATCATTTAAAATGATAGATTATTTTCCGTTAGTCAAAAGACACTACCAGATTGAGTATGAATTTATTTAATCACATTGGAGAAGGCACACTAATTCTAAGCTATAAATCATACTTACTGTAATCTTGAATGTGACTTTTACATTATCTGTTCAGTTTTGCTGAATGACAATAGGTCAAACTGTGCCTCAGTTTGGACAGACTGCATAACTCTGACCTACCTTTAGTAAAAGATCAGTTATCTTAAAGTGCTTCAGCATACATTCCTTATTCAAATTACCAGTATACAACATTACCTAAACATGACGGCAGACATTCAATGCTTCTGACAGACCAAAAGCGTTGGGGATGAATTATTTCCAAAACAAGAGTGATAGAAATGACAGAAATGTCAACATCACTACACTTAAAGTGTATACAAAAGAAATATATATTATTATGCAAAAGGATAACACATCCACTATCTATGTTGACTTCAGCTTTTAACACCATTGTCCCTGAACTGTTGTTAACTAAAATTCTATAGACTGATCTGAATCCTTCCATCTGTAAATGATTTTACAGTTTTCTGATAAACCGGAAACAATAAGGTTGTGTGGGCCCCCAACACTCAGACTGTCTGTATATTAGCACAGGTACCCCTCAAGGCACTGTACTTTCCCCCCCTATGTTATTCCTTATACACTTATACAATGAGTGATACAAAGTCCACTGACCCTCCAGTAAAAATCTTTTAAGTTTGCTGATGACACCATTATTGGTCTAATTACTACTTATAGAAAAGAGCTGTCTCGTTTTGTGTCTTGGTGTACTCCCAACATCCTAGTGCTCAAAACCAGCAAACAAGTGGAAATGGTCATTGACTTTAGTTAACAACAGTTACAACGTCTCCCACTAGAAATTAATGATTCTGTAGTCAATATGGTGGAAACCTTCAAATGTTTGGGCACAACTATCACAAACACTCTCAGCTGGGTCGTTAAAACCACTTACATCACTAAAAAGGCACAGCAGCAATTGTTCTTCTTACTCCAACTAAAAAAATTAAATATTTCCCAGCTAATCGTAGTTCAGTTTTACAAAGCCATAATTGAAAGTGTAATCACATTTTCCATTCTTGTCTAGTTTGGTTCAGCAAAGACACACTCCAGATCTAAACTGAAGCGTGTTGTGAGGTCTGCTGAGAAAATAATTTTCCATCTGAAGCAGACCTGTATACATCCTGTGTCATTAACCATATCAAAAGGATTACCACAGACTCATCTCACCTAGCTCATCGCTTATTCCAAACTCCCCTCTGGTAAATGCGTTAGGTCAATTAAAACTAAAACTAACAGACAAATCAATAGTTTTTTTCCCAGAGCCATAGCCATCTCAAACCAGTAATTTAGCCAGTCTTCTTTGTATATTCATCTGTTCATGTATTTTGTCATATACTTATGAAGGTGTGTGTGTTTACAGTGTATGTGTGATGTTATCAGATATTGGCACACTCAAACACACAAAGAATAGTGCACATGATATAAAAAGAATGGAACAGGGCCTAACACTACCCTGACCTACAAGTACTAAAGTCTGCTTCACTTACCAAACCCCTATGAGGCACTATGCCTACCTATACAGACGAGTCCCTGAAGAGCATAAGAAAACATCACTGTGCTGAAAACAAAAGAAGCACACAACCTTAGCAAAAACAGTTGCTCATCAACTCAGGGTGTACTGTTTACCTTTTGACTTTGGTTACCTGGGTTTGTGCACTTCATTATGGCGATTTATGTAGACAAATGCTTATGGTCATGTTTATAATAAATGGTTTTGATGCCTGAAATGGAATTGGCGAAGAAATGTGATCCGATGTCTGCAGTGTTCACAATACAAATGCTAAATGCAGCCTGAATGTTCACATACTCAAATGGAACTTAGGTTCTGCACAAGTGTTATGACACAGAAACACAAGTAAGGTTTAAACATCAATTCTCCCATATATTTTTGCTAATGCTTATCTACTTTCTACATTTTAGAATTAGAAGTCACCCTTGAAATATACTGAGTCGGCTCAGAAGAGCTATTGCCTACAACTTAGCATTTTAGAGCATTTAGAGAAAACTTGAGAAACAGAGATGGAGTCAAGAGTGGTTGGATTGTATTGTTAGCTAGTGACACCAGATGTCTATAGAATTTACAAGTGAGATCAATAATATTTGAATATCAGTGCAAATGCATGTCTCCATGCCTCTAAATGTTGGTCAGTCCTAGTAAAGTAAACACATAGGCCTAGGTTTCTGGAGACTCACTACTGGTTATTAATACCGCACACCTTTTTGGTATCTGTATGGCCTCTGTTATTTAGACAGTCCAATGTCCCATCAAACAAACTCAATATAACACAAATCAATTTTTATGTTTTTATTTAATTAAAATTTTTGATAAAGATTTTTGTTCTTCATTGCAACTTTTGCAGTTACACTTTTGTTTTTTGTTTTGATTTACATTTCGAAGAACACTATCTTTTGTATGAAGTCTGTACAACATGACAAGATGGAAGTATTTTTGTCCTTTTTTATGTCAAATTTGAATTGTGTTACAAGTGAGTTTAACACTAATAGGTTCAAATAACAAAATTCAGCTTTATTCCTAAGGGTGAGCCTTTATAAAACAGGATGTAACTTACAGTATTCACATTTAAAAATGTGATAAAGTGCAACAAAAATCACAGTGTGCCATAAAAGTCAACACGTTGATTTAACGTTCAATCTGATGAGCTTGTGTTTTTAATTTAAGTTGTGCATCAGAACACCTTGACTGGAAGAACTTTTTAGCAAAAATATCAGACTTAAAATCCAGTTTGTTCCTCTCTTCTTTGAGAACTTCATCTTGGAATTAAACAGTGGAACACAAACCATTTTGCACTTACAATAAAGAATCTTTCTCTATCTTTCTTTCTGATGGTCAGTCAGTCTATCTCTGCAAAGTCAACATTTAAGTATTTACTGAATATTATTTACTAGCAGTTAGCTGTGTTGCATGTTTCAAGTTTATGCCTGCATCCCACTGGCTTTTACTACCCAGCCTAAGATATTAACACACATTGCTGGGAAACTGGATTTTCCCAGATGTAAAAGGCAAAGTCTACATTATCTTCACCTGGGGCTTCATGTATAAATGATACGTACACACAAAAATGTTGCATATGCCCATTTCCACAGTCACTCAAGATGTTTAAAAACTAAACTTGGTGTAAAGCCACACACATTTTCACGGAAGCCTCCTGCATTACATACACATGTTTCTGCTCGGTTTTGCAAACTGGTGGCACCCAGTATCAAAGTAGTGCTACTGTTTCTGTTTTTTGTTTGTTTTTTAGGGTCATCTCTATGATGCAGATTTAGCGTTGTTAGAAGACATCACAAATGGAAGAAATAGAAGCAAGTGCATTTTTATAGATGATGATGACTGGTTTCCAAGTCAATTTCAATTTCCAAGAGCTATCCTCTGGAGCTGTGTGCTGAACTGGGTGCCAGCTTTACAAAGGCAAACCTTGAGGAATTGTACTCTACCTACTTCTTTGCAAGTTATGTCCACTTTTGGGTTTTTAGCCAAAGGAGCTTTTCAAAGTGAATTTTTTTTTTTTCTTCTTTATTTCGTCTTATTCGATTTCTCGTATTAGAAATTTATTAGTTTTCGCATACCCCTTGGGGTCAGAGCGCAGGGTCAGCCATTGTACAGCGCCCCTGGAGCAATTACAGGTTAAGGGTCTTGCTCAAGGGCCCAGCAGAGTAGGATCTCTTTTGGCAGTGACGGGGATTCGAACCGGCAACCTTCAGGATACCAGCGCAGATCCTTAGCCTCAGAGCCACCACTCCACCCTCCGATCAGGTATTTCACAAACATCACAGAATCACGCCATGCCAGCTGTATGGGATGGTATTATCCACTTGTCATCCAGATAGATAAGATATCCTCCTTACACTGTGGCTGAACTAGGAAACATCAAAGAGCAATTTGTGGCAACATCCGATTTTCCAAATGTAATAAGAGCAGTCAACTACACGCACATTGCTATTGCAACAGTTTTGGACCAGTTACATCAGCCAGGGATGAATCACCAAAAGAATGAGCTGGCATTACATCATATATAGCTAGGGAACATATAAAAATGGTAACTCTGCAAAGTCGCAGGTGTTTTTTCTAGGTAGTGTGGCAAAAGGCAATCAGTCCTTTTAAGGATAAAGAGTAGAGAATTGATCTGTTGTGGTGCTTAGCACTGATGCTACATTATAAAGGCACATTCAGTGAATTAATTTGCTTATGTAAATAGAATGCATTTCCACTCTATTAATGTGCTGCTCTATAATGCACAGAACGTGTGTTGCATTGTGCAAGCATGTAGTGTACTGCATAATGTGGCACACAACCGTGGCTTGCCTGTACCTGAAGAGATGCAGTATCTGTACACAGCCATATGGCCTCCCAGTGGTTTCCGAGGCAGAGGTGTATGTGCAGCCAGTGCCTGAACATGAGCTTGCCGCAGTAGTACCATCACAGCCTGACCATCGCATGGGGGTCAGCTTTTGTAATATTGTCTGAAACAGAATAAACAGATGGCGGGATGTGACTCGCGTTTTAACGTCAACTGTGATATCTGACCACTTCTTTTTTATTTCAGACAATGTGAATTTCTGAACTTGAACTTAAGTGTCTGCCATGCTTTTGTTGCTTGTACCACTGTGTAAGCTAAAAAATAGTACGTTTTTCCTTGCCGCCACTTCGCATTCTTTGAAATTCTTTTTTTCATGGGCTTTTGCCATTGTTGTTTAACCAAACACTGAATGGAAGGTTTTATTTATATTGATTTATATATTAAAGTATGCAAAATTCTTGGTGAAGTCAGAGTAGGGCAGCAGGCTCATGCATGTGCATTACATTTCATGCTAACCAGAATTTATTGAGAAGTGTGTAGAAGCTGGCTTACACAAGGTTTTGTGCATCACATTTCTAGTTTTGTCCGTATGCCATGTTTTACTATAAATTCTACGCACACAACATTATACATGAAGCCCCTGGAGGTGGTAAAGAACAAGCAGAACTACTGCATTCTGAAGAAGCAGATGGTATCTTCTTAACAACAGTAGAATAATAAAAGCTAGCTAAACCAATACTATCCACTTGCAGAGCCACAGCACCATACGTCACCGCAGTTTCAGACCCGCAGTTGTAGACCTGCAGTTGTAGACCCGGAAGTGACGTTTCAGGACTGACTTCGTAACATTACTTTCGGAAGGTTTCGGCCGGTCTCGGCAAGTAAGTCTTCGCCAAGTCAGAACTGACGTCACCGCAGTTTGAGGACAGAGAATCGGAAGATAACTTTTGGAAGGTTTCGGCAGGTCTCGGCAAAGCCCGGAAAGTAACGTCGGGTCAAGGACCCGTTCAGAAATTAAAAGATAAAACTGAGAAGGAAAAACAGTACAACAAACTAAATAATACTCATCATTGTGAAGTTTGGAGGGTCTCTGCCATCACGTTGTGTCATACATCAAAATAAACAATACGGATCGTTTCTGTGAAATACACTATTAACATTTACGTTGTGTTCGGGTCTGTGGGAACCATTTAACATGTCGATAAAATTAAAATCGTTAAGATTTGTGTTATTTGAAAATAGTTTTTCATTTACATTCATGAAACGAAATATACAATATAATTACAATGTTTGCACCACGTTAGATTTTAGTAAAACGTTAATAATAAAAGTGATTACATTTTTTATAATGTACTATGCATGCGTGCAATATTGTTCTAAACCAATTTAGAATAAACATTTTATCCAATCTAATATTTTTAAACATGTATGTGAAGAAAACGGCAATACATGTTATACACTGAATTATGCTATATATTAATTGCCTTACATAGAACTGCTCTAGTTTTTGTCACTTATTATTATAAGCCACCAAAAAAATACTATTAATAACCCTAATTTATTTATTTAGCACCCTTCCTATGCCCAAAATTCAGAAAGAACAACAAGACCTATATAACATTGGCTACAAATATCTCCACTAAATAAAGATAAATACAGGATATACAAAACATTCAAATAGAATAAAAGACAATAATCCAGACAAATACAACATATAATACTACAACAAATTTTTGAACAAATAACATAATTTGTGATAATGCAAACCCCGAGTACCTGGACAGATAGAGGGGTAAACTGAAAGAAGGGGCAGAATGTCAGGTCTGTTTAATGTCTTCTTAAACAAATGAGTTAAAAACAAATGAATGGAGTCAGCTGATGTCATTAATTTTGGGAGGTCATTCCACAGTCAGGTTAGTGTGGGGCACAGAATGAGAGGACCTTAGTGGACATTCAATCCTGTAAGACACAGGGAGCAGTGAAGGTGCAGCAGGATAATAATAATAATAATAACAATAATAATAATTCATTACATTTATATAGCGCTTTTCCCAGTATGGCTGGGATGTGCTCGCTGTCGGTGGTCCGTGTCAGGACTCTTGCAGTTGAGTTTTGAATCAGCTGGAACTGTGATATACGATT
Organism: Erpetoichthys calabaricus; assembly: GCF_900747795.2. Taxonomy (NCBI): domain Eukaryota; kingdom Metazoa; phylum Chordata; class Cladistia; order Polypteriformes; family Polypteridae; genus Erpetoichthys; species Erpetoichthys calabaricus. Next base: position 205,307,613 of record NC_041394.2, on the reverse strand, counting down.
AGAAGTGGCACCTGCCAGCAGTGACTTACAATAATCAATGCTGGATGTGATAACAGCAGGGACAAGATTCTCACCATTAGAAAAGGACAGGAATGAGCAAACATAAGAAAGGTGACACAGGTGGAAGTTTCTTAATATGGCTTATATGGGTGAAATAAGAAAAGGAGGAATCAAAGTGACACTGAGATTCTTTGCAGTAAAAGAACATCTGATGAGATCATCACCCAGAATGGCTGAAGAGGAGCTTGTTCTCTTAAGTTGCACTTTAGTGCCATTTTGCAGGAGTTCAGTTTTGTTGCAATTTCATTTTAAAGAGTTTTGCTCTGTTCAGGTTTTAATTTTACTTTCATTTCACTGAGGCAAGTTGTGAGCTGAGAAAACTGTGATGAAATGTCACTTTTAACACTGAAATAGATCTAAGCATCATCTGCATAAAAATGATAACCCAGTCCAAAGTTATGAATAACTTGCTCAAGGGGAAACACAGAGATACAGAAGAGCAGAGGATGTCATTTCATTAACAAAGGGAAGTCAGATGGAGGAAATCCTGTGAGAAATTAAGGCGTGAGGGTTACCCTGGACATGACATAAGGTGCATGGCCACAATGCCATATGCAATAACTTTTACTTTTACACAAATTGGGACAGGAGCTCCTCAAGATGAAGGTAACAATACTTAGCACAATAAGGAAAAATAAGCCAGAGCTCCCATCTCAACTGCTGGCCACACAGAATAGGCCAGTGAAGACCTTCACGTTTGTCTAAACAAATGACACATCCTTTGTGAACAATGTGATCTGCACAGAGATAGGAGATTCCATGGCCAGAAATGATAATGAACTATAATGCTACAAAAAGAGGAGTGGAGTATTTAGACAAAACATTACACTGGATGCTGGCCACAGGCAATTTTTTCAACATATTGAACATCTCATAAAAAATACTTTTGTCATCTGGACAATCTTGAAACGAGAATGGAACAGGGAGAAGGAGACAGAACCATCTTGAGGGGCAGGGTAAACCATTGGTGACACCTCACATGCTACTGGGACAACATGTGCCAAAGACCCCAGCATGTACAGCCATTGTGCCGATTCAACAGTCCAATCCACAGAGGAACCAATGACGGTATCTGTAGTGTGTATATGCATAGTGAGTGTGTTTGTGTGTCTGAGTGAACTGTACAGTGTAGCAGTAGAGGCGTGGAGCCACCTCTAACACCCTCAGGTACCACTCCAGACACCGGATAAAAGTATAATTATTATTTATTAAATAATGATACTGTGCACAAAGCACCCTCCACTCCACACTCATAAATCACAAATAAACTCTCAATAATACTCTCCTCCTCGCCCAGACACTTTGCCCTCCTACCTCCCAGCTCAGCTCAGTGTCTGGGCTTTCCCACAGTCCTTTTAAACACCCTGATCCGGAGGTGTTCCTATCCAATCAGTCCACAGTTCCTTATCCCTTCCGGGTCAGGGTAAACAGTCCTTTTCTTCAACTGGGGCGGAGCGTCCAGCCCCGCGAGGGATGTCCTCCTCCAGGAGGACACGTTAGCCGGACCTTGGCTACGTTGTCTAGGCCCCCCAGCGAACCTTGGGGGAACAGTGTATCTTCTGTCCCACCGCTCCCCTGTCCTCTGGGGACAACTTCGCCACACGTGGCCCGGCCGACGGCAGTTGTAACACCGACGATGTCCTCCTGGTTGTCTCCCTCTGCGAGACCAGAAACATCTCGGGAATTCCGTCAGCGACATCTCTGCCCCTTTCTCCGCCAAGGAGGGTCCTACGGCCATTTTGCTGCTCTCAGCCCTTCTCTCTGTCTTGTTAGGAGACCCGTGTTTCAGCTTGTGGATCTCCTGCTTACTCTGGGGCTTGTGCACAGCGTGAGGCTCTCTATGGAGAAGAGAGAGCCTCTTTGCTGTTTGCACGCCCGTTGTCCTATGCATTATAGGAGGCGGCGTCATTAGTACCACCTCGCCCCGGGTAACAGCACTTTTCAGCTGCCCCGGTTTGATTGGCACTTTCTCCGCCCCTCCAGTAACGAGCGACAACTCCCTCATCACGCAGGTCGGGGTCTCGAAGTCCGTATTGCTCCGGGAAGCCGTCTCATACCGCTGTCCTGGTTCGATCGGAACTTCACCCGACCACTCAGTCACCATGCCACGCTCCACTGTCAGGCACACAGCGCTTTGGCAGCCGCTACTTATTAATCGCGGTGCCGGATCGCACTGTGTCCCTTTATTATATACGGCACAGATTTCACTCACCTGCACCGCCGAATCAGTCGAGACCAGGGCTTCTCTGCCTAATCGCCGCAGGTATTCCAATAGTCCTTTAAGTGGCGCCTCGGCTGTAGCTCCCAGCTCCTCCACGCGTGCTTTCACTTCCTTCAGTCCCTGAAAGAAAGTATACACGGGCTCGAGGTATTTCTCGAGCTCCCGTAAGTCTATAAAGTTACTTATTTCGGCCGGAGGTAATTTCGCTTCCGCGTTCGTCTCACCTGCCGGCCTGGAGCCAATGAGCACATCCGCTCCTGGCATGTGCTCTGTTGGGCTTTGTGGAGGCTTCTGGGACATGGAGTCCGAAGAGGAACGGGTAGCCTCCAGCGGCTGACTGCGGTCTGCCTCTTTTAACTTGTCAGCAGACCATTCAGTCACTTCCCGCTCGTCTTTACTTCTTTTTAATTGTGGCGCTGCTTCGCTCGCCGTCCCCTTCCCTTTCAGGAAGCTCGGATCCGTCAGGGAACGAATGACCTCACCTAGGGACCCAAACTGACCGTCATGTTCCCGGCGTCCATTGCGCGTGATCACGCGACGTGGGGCGGCGAATAGACAGGTCCCTTCCTGGTCAGGTGACTTCGTATTTTCCTTATGTCTGTCCCAGCCTGCACAAGGATGGCTCACGTGACCGTCCTCCGCGAATAGGCTCCCCAGGTGTACATCCACAGATTCCTCGACTTTGCGGCCATCTTGCCAAGGTATGAGGCATGCGTCTTTCTTATACGATGTCCCGAACCGCTCGGCTTCTGCAAAACAAGACAACACAGTTCCTTGCGCTTTGGGCTTTATCGCGACACATACCTCCGACTCATGAGGGATTGCTTCAGGCTCCAGCACAGTCTTCTCTTCACTGCTTTGCTGTTGCCTTAGCCAGTGCTCTCTCACAGCGTTGATTTCTTCCCTGGCTTCCGCAGGACCCGTCAGGTAAGACCACAGCGTCGCAGCGTCCTCCGGTGGCCACATTTCTGCGAGGTTCTGCATCATTTGAGCTCGCCCATTCTTCTTTCTGGATTTCTTTCCCATCACGGTCCGAAGGCTTGCAGATGCAGCGCTCTCTGTAGTGGGGTTTTGTTGCACCTCCGTGTGTTCGAGAGTGACCTTCACAGGGTTTTCTGCCACCACAAAATTTGTTTTTAAACGCAGGTTTCTGCCAACGGACGGCCAGAGTATCCTGCCGACTACGCCAGTGTAGCAGTAGAGGCGTGGAGCCACCTCTAACACCCTCAGGTACCACTCCAGACACCGGATAAAAGTATAATTATTATTTATTAAATAATGATACTGTGCACAAAGCACCCTCCATTCCACACTCATAAATCACAAATAAACTCTCAATAATACTCTTCTCCTCGCCCAGACACTTCGCCCTCGTACCTCCCAGCTCAGCTCAGTGTCTGGGCTTTCCCACAGTCCTTTTATACACCCTGATCCGGAGGTGTTCCTGTCCAATCAGTCCACAGTTCCTTATCCCTTCCGGGTCAGGGTAAACAGTCCTTTTCTTCAACCCGGGAGCACATCGTTCCTTCCTGTCACGTGACCGTGACGTACTCCCGGGTTATATGGCACATAAGCGTCCGCGAGCCCCCCTACAGTGACTCCCCGTGGCCCCCAAGGTATCCAGCAGGGCTGTGTATAAACACTACATAGTCCATGAGGCCCTGCTGGGACTCGGGGCACGATCATGCTGTCGGGAGAGCTCCTCCTGGCAGCCTGGGGGTGAGGGCCGGAGTAAAAAGCCGGCAATCCTCCACAACAGTTATTACAGTATTGTGTAGAAAATGAAAATATTAAGTTCTGCTTGATAAACACACAGAATGTGATCTGAGATTAAAGAGTAAACAAGTTATTTGCATTGCTTGTTAAAATAAAGTGGCCATCTGATTTAAAAAAAAAGTCCTTCAATAGTACATATGTAGAAAAAATGTAATCATAAGTTGAGATTCAACACAATTATCTTTCATGCTTCTCAAAGAGAAATTAAAATACGATGTTCGTAAACTACTGCATTTGTGAAGGACTGAAGTGTGAGGCTATCTAAAACTATCATTTGCGTCTCTCACAGAGGCGACTCCAATTGGTTTCACTTTCCACTCAGAGCCTCGCAGCTCAAGACATGGCGGCGGGCTGGCAGTAATTATCAGAGAAGACTTAAACGTTAAAAGAATCCCAATTGACTGCCCATTGTCTTTTGAGTGCCTGGCTCTTAAACTAACAACGGAATCAGGTCCTGTCTCACTCATTGTTCTTTATCGTCCCCCAAAATACAATGCATCCTTCTTATCCGATCTGATTGAACTTTTGACCCACCTAAGCTCTTACTCTCAGAGAATTATCCTTCTTGGTGATTTCAACATCCATATTGACACCCCCACATCTAAACTGAGAAATGAATTCCTGTCCTTACTGGACTGTTTTGACTTGACACAACATGTTGATTTTCCAACCCATTGTGGCGGTCATATATTGGACCTGATCTGCACTTCTGGACTATCTGTTGCCAACATTTACAGCACTGATTTGGGACTCTCTGACCATAAAGCAGTATTTTTCACTGCCTCATTACCTCTCCCACCTCTTACCTGTAAACGACAAATTTCTTACAGAAACCTTAAAAATATCTGTCCCTCTATCCTTTCTGGATCCATTTCTGATCTTTTACTGTCTGCACCTATTCCATCAGCACTAGATAGTTTTGTTCACCACTATAACACAGCCCTTCACTCAGCATTAGATAAAACAGCTCCTTTAAAACATAAGGAGGTTTCCTTTAAACGTTCAGCTCCTTGGTATAACTCAGAATTGCGATCTATGAAAGCAGCTGGCCGACGCCTTGAGAGAATGTCACGTAAGACTGGCCTCACCGTGCACATCCAGGCTTTCTCTGACCACCAAAGAGCTTACAGAGAAGCACTAACTTCTGCCAAGAACACCCATTATGGCAGAATAATAGAAAGTAGCCATGATAACCCAAGGGTTTTGTTCTCTGTAGTTAATAAACTACTCGAACCCGCATCTGGTCCAACTACCTCTTCTACTGAAGTCTGTGAGGAATTCCTCCACTTTTTCCGTAACAAAATTAAAGATCTAAATAATTCAACCAACATAAATACATCATCTGTTTATATCTCTCCCTGTTTTCCCACTCCATCCAGCTCCTTCTCTAAGTTCTCACCAGTCACATTTGCGTTTGTTAATGACCTGCTTTATAAGATGAGGCCGACTACTTGTGTACTGGACCCCATCCCCACCACACTACTTAAATCCTGCCTTCATGCCATAATCCCGACTGTTACAACAATAATAAACTCATCCCTTGACACTGGCTCTGTGCCGCTCACTTTTAAAATTGCTTCTGTAACCCCAACGTTAAAAAAGTCTGGCCTTGATGCTGACAATCTTAACAATTTCCGGCCTATTTCCCACTTACTTTTCCTGTCAAAAGTTCTTGAGCGTGTTGTAGCTTCCCAACTCACCAATTACCTAACCTCTAATAATTTGATGGAACCCTTTCAGTCTGGTTTCAGGGCGCGGCACAGCTGTGAAACTGCTCTGCTACGGGTAACCAATGATTTGCTTATGGCAGCAGACTCTGGACAAACCAGCATATTAATTCTGTTAGACCTCAGTGCAGCATTTGACACTGTCAGACATGACATCCTACTGTTCAGAATGGAGAACATGCTGGGTATCTCTGGCACTGCCCTCCAGTGGTTCAAGTCCTATCTGACTGATAGGCAAGAGTTTGTTAGTCTTGGCAACAGTAGATCCAGCTCAGCGCCAGTCACACAAGGAGTCCCTCAGGGCTCTGTCCTCGGTCCTCTGCTTTTCTGTATTTATATGCTTCCCCTTGGCCATATTATCCGTAGTTATGGATTGGGTTATCATTTTTATGCAGATGATACTCAGCTCTACTTCAATGTTAAAAGTGGAACTTCATCAGAGCTTTCTCAGCTCACAACCTGCCTTAGTGAAATTAAAACCTGGATGGAGCAGAACTCTTTAAAATTAAATTGCAATAAAACTGAACTCCTGCAAATTGGGACTAAAATGCAACTTAATAAAATGAGCTCCTTCCCAGTCCATCTTGGCAGTGATCTCATCAGACCTGCCTCTACTGTAAAAAATCTTGGTGTCATTTTTGATTCCTCCCTCACTTATTCCGCCCACATAAATCACATTAAGAAACTTTCTTACTTTCACCTCCGTAACATATCCCGTGTTCGCTCCTTCCTCTCCTTCTCTAATGCTGAGAAACTTGTCCATGCTTTTATCACATCCCGCATCGATTATTGTAATTCCCTACTGGCAGGTGCCCCTTCTAATCTTATATCACAGCTCCAGCTTATTCAAAACTCAGCTGCAAGAGTCCTTACTCGAGCCAGCAGCAGCGAGCACATCACACCCATCCTGCTCCATCTTCACTGGCTCCCTGTGTCCTACAGAATCGAATATAAAATCCTACTAATAACCTACAAAGCTTTAAATAACCTCGCGCCAAACTACATCAGTGACCTTCTCCATCACTATGTGTCTGCCCGCCCACTAAGGTCCTCTGATTCTGGTAATCTTGTTGTGCCCGTCACTAATCTACACTCCATGGGTGACAGGGCCTTCAGCTGTATAGCGCCCAGACTCTGGAATGACCTACCAAAATTAATCAGGTCAGCTGACTCCATGAATTCTTTTAAAAAACAACTCAAAACTCATCTGTTCAGGAAGGCTTTTAGCTCTACTTGACTTTATTACCTTTCTCTCAGTTTACTTCTCTGTCAAGATGCTCATGTAACCTGTATGTGTGTGCGAGACCATTAATTATGTTGTCTGTTTTTTTTTTTTTTTTTTTTTTTTTTTTTTCAGAATTTACTGTCTTAATCTTCTTTGTTTATTTATCTGGTTTGTACAATGCTATATACTGTATATTCTGCCGTTCTTTATTTATTCTGTAAGTGCCTTGAGCATGGGAAAGGCGCTATATAAATAAAATGTATTATTATTATTATTATTATCATTGAGTGTACTTCAGTAATGTGTGTAGTGACTTATAAAACCACAATATTACATTATTGCACAGAAGCATCTTCATAATGTCCAAGACCTCAAATCTTTCACTGCTGTACCAAAATAATGTTCTGTCCTCCAAGGAAACCCTCAAAAAAATACTACATTATTTCCAAAAGGAGACATTTTTACTAATTTTCGTGTTTGTTCTGTGATGAAATATTTTTAAAAATTATTTAAAAAGAGCCTTTAGATAGCACTAAGTGGGCTTTAAAAATACTAACATAAGTAAGAAGAACTAATATCAATATTTCAAAATGAGCAGCAGACCCAAAAAAAGACTTGCAGTTAAATTGTTTATTTTCAAAAACTACCCACCATCAAAGGAAAACAGAAAAATCAAAGTATTATAAACTGAAATCAACAGAGTATTAATGCACAATAAAATACAAGTAACAATCAATGTAGCAACAGACAATAATTATACTGATTCATTAAATATGCAGTTTACTTTAAGTTTAATTTTATCCCGACATTCCTGAGTGAAAAGTTCCATATCATCCCTAAACTGAAAAATAAATAAAAAGGGTTCTTTTGCCAAAATTAAATCTTCAGTTTCGACTACATCGATGATGTACTGGAGAGCTCGGCTTTGGTCCTCCTCCTCCCTCTCCAGAAAATGGGGCTCAGACACGGCACCTCTGAACAACTGTCTATGTTGGTGCAACCATTTTACTGCAGTGTGGAGGTCCTTTTTTATTAGTGGTTCCTTTAGATAAAGACCACAAACAGAATTAAACAAAACATGTATTTCCACATGCCTATTTAAATAATATTAGATATTACATATATACCTCCTCACCTTTAGTGAACGGCTTTGTCCTGTATGAAATATTCACACGTTAGCCAGAGAGAGAGAGAGAGAGAGATACCTTCCAACAGCCAAATTCTCCAATAGAATAAAGCACCAGCACCTCCTGATCAAGGGTAAATCACACTGCCATGCAGAGGGAAAAAACAAAGAACATTAAAACCACTAACAGATATTAACAAATAATCAGAGACATAAGAGAAAGCTTATAGCTGTGAAGTCAAATGGCGCATCCAAGACAAGGTGCAGAGCATACTGTGGAGCACACAAAAGAATTATTTCAAATTAATATTTAATCTATTTGCATAAAGTACAGTGCACACTCTACTTATTGCAATTTATTTATAGTGGTTCTAAAGTATTCCCAACCTAAAAAATAAGTTTCTTTGATATTCTCACCATCAACATGAACACTCCACAATCCACTGAACCAACCAACTGCTGTGGAAGATTCTGAAATTGAAATGGATTCATATCACCTACTGCAAGTTACAAAAGAATGTCCATTACTTGTAGTCCTCTCAATGACATCCCTATAAACTAACCTTGTTTTTAATTAGTATCCATGTGCCTGGAGATATTCGTTTTTTCATGTTACTGTAACAAAAACAAATAAACAAGTCTTTCACATACAAATGTAAATATCCAATATGTGCTGATAATTAGGTGGAGTAAGAAAATCTTGATGTAAGCAGAATACAAGCACAACTTCTTAAAATAGGCATGTGTTGTTTATCAATATTAGTGTGGCTGGATTTTGCATGTGAATAACTTAAATATTTAGAATACACACTTGAATTAATTAAAAAAAAATTGCAATGCTTAGAAATTTAAAACGTAATTAATATCAACCTCATTGTTTTAAATATTACATGTTCACACAAATTGGTGATCAAAATTAGAGAACATTTATGAACACATATTTTTTTCAAATATTGTTAATCTTAACTATGCAAAGTAATACAGGTGATCACCAGTACCTAATAATTCAATACGAAATACAAAATTTGCAGAAAGAAAATGTAAAGAAAGCAAAACAGGGGTGATATATACTGTTCATATTTCCTGGCTCTTGTAAGCTCTTCAGCCACTGTATTTTGAATTAAATTAAGTCTGTAATCAGCCACAAAGTCTTACGGTGATCCATGTAGAAGTAATAAAAGCACGGATAAGTAATTTAGCATCATGGAATGCCAACATAATTTAAGTTTTGCAATATTTCTTAAGTAAAATGAAGGCTACTCTAGATACACCTACACCTTTCTCTAAATTTTAGAAATACAAGAAAGATTAGAAAATTGGTCTATAATTTGATAGATCACAGTTTAAAAGATTTTTTTTTTTACCTTAAGAAGAGGTTATTAGCCAGTATAAATAATGTAGATACATATCCAAGATTTAAAAACTAATTTATAATACTTAAATGTGGCTTACCAAAGAGAAAGTAAAAGATCTTTCACAAATGTAGTAAGAAAATGAAGGAAGATTTAGACTTGTTAACTAATGCACCAAATTCTAAACATTCAATTTGGGCAAAGGATTTTAATTTCTCAGCTTTCTTAAAAGCAACATCATTTGACACTACTTCACTGGCTAAATAAGAAAACATAATTTATTATAAAGTGGTGTAGAATTTTGAAGCTTATCCCTAGATTACTTTCTCATTTAAAGACTTAATGTTCACTTCTTAACCGAACAGGAATATGTTTATTGTTTCATTTTCATTAAAAAGTCGCGCCCACCCCCCAAAAAAGAAAAAAATTAAAAGTTAAATAAACACTACGTTAACATTCATTAGGAAATGAATGGATGGATGGCTGGATGAATACAATTTATAAAATATATAACAAACAATAAAACGGAACTTAAAAGATCTTAATTTAAGTTAAATATCGTCTTAAAGTACTGGGAATTTTCCGTTCATTAAGAACATAGACTGAACTTTGGGCAAAATGCATTTTTATCATATTTTGCTGACCATGCAACATTAACTGTCAATTTCCCCAGTTTTTACGAGGCAAACCACCGTAACAGTCATTAACAATTAGCTCGCCAGCCAAACATGTAAATGTAACATTAACTTTTCAAACTGTTTTGAAAAACGGTTTGCAAAATGTACAGCTTTATAATTACAGTTAAGAATAACAGTAATAATAATAATAACAATACCTTGTTGTTTTCTGTCATATTTTGTTTGTGCTTGAAAATACTGCACTCGTGCTAAAAATTAAGACTTGTGTTCGATAAATGGAGGCGTTGTGTTTGCCTTGCCGAGAAATGGTATAGTTACTTCTGGGTCTAAAACTGCGAGTCTACAACTGCGGGTCTGAAACTGCGGTGACGTATGGTGCCGTGGCTCTGCAAGTGGATGCTTCTCAGCTAAACAAAACACAGCAAAGTAATAATAGCAACTGTGAAACCATTTATGTATAAATACTAGGTATATCACTATTCATATTTAAGTTTGGCTTGAAAGAAAACTTACCTTAAGATTTTCTTGCTTTTTAATTCACATACATTCATTATCTGAACCAAGGACTGTTGAACTGTTTTCATTTTTAAGTTTAAATTCTTTATACCCCTAATCATTTTTGTCTAGTGAAACTAGTGGCTGCTAAGTGATTATGATAAATGCAGAGGTTATGCTCTGGCTGATTTTTTGCAACTAAAAATATTAATAGTACTGTAAGACTGTAAATACAAGGCGTGTCAGTTTAAAAATAAGTTGAGCTAAAATGCTATAACAACTGAATATTACACTCAAATTAACCTCAAAAAATTACTTCATGGAGAAAATAGGAATGGCATCAACATTAAACTGAACTGAAATCTCAGTGTTTCTTGGCATCTTTATGGTCTTAAAAGAAAGTTTTTATAAATTATTTGCAGGAAAAGGAAACATATTAATTTAGATTTGCCAAGATGACAAATTAAATGTACAACAGCATAAACACTTTCATAAATAGTTGACTGTTTTTACTGTACTTATTGTTTATCCAAAATTTAGATCTTCATTTATTTAAACTTATAGCAGAGTTAAATAAATGCTTAACTCTTTAAACTTGGCATCATTCTTGACATTTTTCTGCTACCGTAAATACCCGCATATAGGACGATACTATGTATAGGACACAGTGGATTTTTGATCCTAAAAACCATGGAAAAACCTGTGTACCCGTTTATAGGACGCATCCTGATTTTGTGTTACCGGGGTACTAATTAAAAGCTGCTGCCGCCAGCGCCAGTGATTGTATCCATGTGTTTGTGTTAGGCTGGAGTATCTCTGAACAACACCAAAGAGCGAGAAACATACCGGTATTAGACGGCAAAAATGACGTATCGGTGACGTGAATACAGTAGTCTCCCGCTTAAGTACGCAACTTGAACCTGCGAAGTTTATGCGTACTTAGCTGGTAGGTGCGTACTTTAGGTTGGCCACTCCCAAACGCAACTTGAACCTGAGAAGTTTGCGCATACTTAGCCGCCACTCCCAAATAGCTTGGATTTCGCTACGATGTCAAAGAAACCAAACGGCAAGCGTCTCAATGAGTCTCAACGCTGCGAAATCATCTCGAAGCTAAGCAGAACGTCTGCACCCAGTAAGAGGGCCATAGCGTGTTCTCGACATCGAGGATTATAGCTGCTCTGCTCTGAAGTTCAAACTGAAGCTGATGATACATTCAATGATCTTAAGAAAGTGTTTGAATCCTTTCAGAGCAAGATCCGGGCTGTCTCCCTCAAAGCCAAATGCAAGAAACTTCAAAACCTTCGCCAAATAATGATTCATGACATGTTTAACTAATAAATCTTGAACCCAGAATTTTAGGGAAAAATATGCGTACTTAACCGGGATGCATACTTAAACGGGTGCGTACTTAAGCGGGAGGCTACTGTATTCAAAATAAAACACTTTCCAAATGTTACAATAAGGCATACAGGTGGATGTATAGTAAAATGAGCTTTCAAATGCCGTGTCATTTTCCAAAATCGATACAGTATTAGCGACGCTACATCTGAAAAATACTTTAATTTGAAATGGTGTTTCCAAAATCGATACAGTATTAGCGACGCTACATCTGAAAAATACTTTAATTTGAAATGGTGTGAAATGCCAGTGCGGGGGCAACGGCTAATTGCGCACGGACTGAGGCATACCCCGGTAGCTACAATTGCAGCACTGCTAACCGACTGTCGCTTGAAAACAAACCTTGAAATTCAAATTGGATTCAAACCACTCCTCTCTGTCCCGTCACACAGCCATCGAAGGCGAAGGAGAGGCACTGACACATGCACACACAATCATAAAGTCCAATATCCCATTACGTAGTTTTAAAGAGGTAGCTGTTCATTATTACCCAGTCAACATGGCGAAGACAACACGACAGAGCTATACTGCAAAGTTTAAACTGGAAGTGATTACGTACACGAAAGAACACGGGAACCGGGCAGTTGAGCGGAAGTTTGGTCCGACAGAATGCGTAATCAGAAAATGGAGAAAAGCCGAAAGTACCATCAAGGAAATGCGAAAAGTAAAGAGGGCGAACAGAGGCTCGAAGGCTCACCACCCTAACCTGGAAAAGGCGCTCATTAAATGGATTGAAGATACCCGTCGAGACTGCCTGGGGGTCAGCACCACTACTGTTCATTTACAGGCTCTAAGATTGGCGAAAGAGCAAAACATCACAGAATTCAAGGCATCGATGAACTGGTGTCGGAGATTCTTTGGAAGAAACAAGCTTTCAATACGAAGAAGAACTACTATTAGTTAGCGACTACCCAGCGACCTCGAGGAGTTATTAACAAAATTTCAAAGTTATGTCATCAAGATGCGTCAGAAATACAACTACGACATGAGCCAGATTGGAAACGCCAACCAAACTCCGTTGACATTCGACCTGCCATCCGAGAACACAGTAAACATCAAAGGCGCAAGGACCATCACTATGCGATCGACTGGAAACGAAAAGAACTGTTTCACCGTGATGCTTGGGTGTATGGCTGATGGTGCAAAGTTACCACCGTACGTTGTCTTCAAGAGGAAAACCATGCCCAAAGACAAGTTCCCGAGTAGTGTGATAGTCAGGGTGCAAGAACAAGGATGGTTCAATGAAAGCATAATGGACGACTGGCTGAAAACAGTATGGATGAAACGTGACGGTGGTCTAGGGAAACAACCATCGATGCTGGTGTTAGATGCCTTTCGATGCCATACAACCGACAATGTTAAATCCAGTTTGAAGCGACACAATACAGACCTCGTCATCATCCCCAGCGGCATGACCAGTATTCTGCAACCGATGGATGCCGTCGTGAATAAGCCATTCAAAGCAGTACTAAAGAAAAAATGGGCAGAATGGATGATTAATGGTGAACACACTTTCACCAAGGGCGGCAACATGAGGAAAGTCAACATGCCTACAATCTGCCAATTAATAGTAGACGCCTGGAAAGAATTGCCAATCAAGACCGTGGTGAAGGGATTTAAGAAATGTTGTATCAGCAACATGTTAGACAGCACGGAAGACGACATTCTTTGGATGGATGACGCTGACGACGAAGACGATGACCAAAAGGAGGAAGAGCTGGACTATTATGATGACTGTATAGCACAACAGGAGTGGGATGCTTTGTTTAATGAGGACAGTGACGACGAGGATTAAATATTGATGAATACGGTATTGTAATTTGAAATTTTTATAATATATTTCTGATACGGTATTATATGGTAATAAACGAGCGCCGCATAATTATTTATTGATGACTGAACACTTCTTGAATCGCTGTGTGCAGCGTGTAAAACAGTTTGCGTGTGTGGCAGGAGAAGGGTACCGTAATCACGTTTGGGAATTGCTGTGTGCAGCGTGTAAAATAGTTTGCATGTGTGGCAGCAGAAAGTTACCGTAATCATGTTTGGGAATCGCTGTGTGCAGCACGTTTGGGAATCGCTGTGTGCAGTGTGTAAAATAGTTTGCGTGTGTGGCAGGAGAAGGGTACCGTAATCACGTTTGGGAATCGCTGTGTGCAGTGTGTAAAACAGTTTGCGTGTGTGGCAGCAGAAGTGTACCGTAATCACGTTTGGGAATCGCTGTGTGCAGCGTGTAAAATAGTTTGCATGTGTGGCAGCAGAAAGTTACCGTAATCATGTTTGGGAATCGCTGTGTGCAGCACGTTTGGGAATCGCTGTGTGCAGCGTGTAAAATAGTTTGCGTGTGTGGCAGGAGAAGGGTACCGTAATCACGTTTGGGAATCGCTGTGTGCAGCGTGTAAAACAGTTTGCGTGTGTGGCAGCAGAAGTGTACCGTAATCACGTTTGGGAATCGCTGTGTGCAGCTTGTAAAATAGTTTGCGTGTGTGGCAGCAGAAGTGTACCGTAATCACGTTTGGGAATCGCTGTGTGCAGCTTGTAAAATAGTTTGCGTGTGCGTCAGCAGAAGGGTACCGTAATCACGTTTGGGAATCGCTGTGTGCAGCGTGTAAAACAGTTTGCGTGTGTGGCAGCAGAAGTGTACCGTAATCACGTTTGGGAATCGCTGTGTGCAGCTTGTAAAATAGTTTGCGTGTGCGTCAGCAGAAGGGTACCGTAATCACGTTTGGGAATCACTGTGTGCAGCGTGTAAAATAGTTTGCATGTGTGGCAGCAGAAAGGTACCGTAATCATGTTTGGAAATCGCTGTGTGCAGCGTGTAAAATAGTCTGCATGTGTGGCAGCAGAAGGGTACCGTAATCATGTTTGGGAATCGCTGTGTGCAGCGTGTAAAATAGTTTGCATGTGTGGCAGGAGGAGGGTTAGATTTGGCGGGCGGGGCTCTGTCGTGTGGTGCGTAGTGAATTGTTGGTGGGCGGGGCTCGGTGAATTATATATAGATTTATAATTTTTGTAATAAAAGTATCCATGTATAAGACACACTTGGGTTTTTAGGCCTACTTCTTCAGAAAAAAAGTGCGTCCTATATGCGGGTATTTACGGTACTTTTATTTAACTGGCTATAATGTCATCATCTTTCATTCAATATTCATGTTGAACCCCCAGAATTTTACACCCAAAGAATTAGCTATGTTGTACATATAGTCACAGCAGGGTAAGTTGCAAAATTTGGTAATTTTTTACCAAAAAAATGCACTGTTATTCTTATTCCCATATGTGTTGGAAACTGTCAGTGAATGTGTCAGGAACATCCAGAAAATTGTTATAAAAATATCAACAAGTAATATTTATAGTTTTACTGTTTTGAAGCAGTACAAACAACAGGGTCCTTTTACTCCACTTTTACTGTTTTCAAATAAGTATCAACAGCATACATAAACATTATTGAAGACCCATGGCCTACGTGTCATTTTGAAGGGCAGATCTTACTTGAGTCAGAATATACAGTTTGTAAAGAAATTATACTGTGCATCCAAATTACAACACTAATAGTTGCAAGATTTAAAAACATCTTTAGACAAAAAACACACAGTGGAAATGTGGCTTCATTTGAAAGTTGAAACACCCCTCATATTTAGTAGATATGTTGTCAAATTGTACTTAGTTGAATCAGAACATTCAAGAAAACTGGGGTTTCTGGTGGCAGCAATTTGGCCATTCTGGAGGTAAGAAAGAAAAACATTGCAATGTGGTAATGGGGTATGCAGTATGGTAATTTAATGGCAACACACTGCACTTTAATTATATCAATGAGGAAATTAATAATTTCATGCAGTTTAGGTCAAACCAGTAGGTCAAAAACAATGGGGCTGAGTTTAAAGAGTTAAGAGCACTGCATCTTCCACATATCCAGAGTGCTATTAATTTTTCAGAAAACCAAAGTATCTGCAGTGAGGCACCCTCCAAATTACAGAGTTCAATTGTTTTGAATGATAATAAATGAAAGCCAAATCAAGTTCGAAATTAAATATTACATCAAATTAAATACTAGACCAAACAGCTTTATACTACAGTGTTTATTTTTGTGAGGTAGTATAGAATTTTTCCAACTGCAATTTTGTTTTATAAATGTATTTAAATTCACATTATAAATTACTATACATTTTTTTTGCCAGACTTCCTAAGTATTGTGAAAACTGCTACATTACAGAATGTAAATAGATAGAAAACTGAAAATCCAGTGAACAGAATGAGTCCACTGCATTCTCAAATGGGAGTAGTACGTATGTTCTGAGACTCCAGGGGCCTCATGTATAAACAGTGCGTACACACAGAAATGTTGCGTACTCCCGTTTCCACGCTCAAATCGCGATGTATAAAACCTAAACTTGGCGTAAAGCCACGCACATTTCCACGGTAACTCATACTTTGGCGTATGCAATTTCTCCACTCGGTTTTGCAGACTGGCGGCACCCAGCGTCAAAGCAGTGCTACTGTTCCTGTGTGGTCACCCTTTCTTTCTTAGCTCCACATTCCTGACGCGGCTTTATAAATACACTGAAACTAACTGCATATTGTTTATTAGTGTAACGCATCTGATTGTAATTTACATGCAGCAATATAATGGTCCAGGGAATAGCCATAGTATTCCAAATACCATAACTGCTTTAGCGTTGTAACTCTCACTGCATCTTCTTCTTCTTTCAGCTGCTCCCGTTAAGGGTTGCCACAGCAGATCATCTTTTTCCATATTACTCTCAGTGCACCACTCGGAGTATTTATATCACTGTATCTGAGTGAGGAGTCACAGCAGCAGCTGATCGGAAAGAGAAATATCGGTATACTGAGCCACGGCAAAACACTTTAGAGACTTCCCAGTACGGACTTCGCGGTTTAGAAAAGGTTTCATCCCAAGAACTATAAACGCACTCAATCAGTTCATCAAGTGCTCCTTGTAAAACTGTTTACTTATAAGTACAATTACCTCACTGTAAACTTGCACTACAGTTATAATATTGCACAACCTGCGCCACTTTATAAAGCGCATATTTACATATGATGACGGTATTTATTTTTAAGATGAAATGCAGCAAAATATGTTGATTATATTATACAGATAAAACTTTAACTTCATTTAAATAATCTGTATTGTTAATAATTAAACATGTGAGGATGCGGTGCCGCAGCGCTAGCTAGTTCAGGGATTGTTCCTGCATTGTGTTGTATTCTTGCTGGTGCTGACGTGACACTGGAATGCTAGACAGATAGAATAATTAAACATGTACTACGAAGATATTTCAATGTTCCTTAAAAGTTTTGAAGAATCTGCGTTTTAAGCTTACAGACGGCTTCAAGTCTATATAGCTGATTGTGTGGCGATTGGGTTTTTGGAGAAAGAAAAGTAAGGACAGGAATTGGAGGTTAGTACGTTTGAAGGTCGCACATGGCGCAGCAAGCCTCTTGCGTGAGATATGAACAAGCACTGCGCCACCGTGTTCCCATGTTTAATAACATGCTTTCATTCCTATCATCATGAAAAAGATATCACGTATACATCTCAGTATTTTAATTATTCAGAGAGCTATAATATCACGAATGTAATGGATTATGTGTCCTGTTGGAGAAAGAGAAAGCCCATTTAAGAAGCAGGTAGTGATTCACACATGTAGAGCACATAGAAGATCAAATACAAAACAAAGCGTTTAATGTGCCACTTTAGTTACAATGGGATTTGAGAAACTAGTAAATTAAACGATTTTAAGATAAAGTTTATGATGTTCTACTTTAATGGCAAAATAAAGTGGAAATTTCAAGATTAAAGTTGACATTTCGTGCTTTTTTCCCACTGTGTGCCTATTTTTTTTGTCTGTACCCTAATAAGCTTTCATATGACTCTCAGACGGTGGGCTACGACTCGCCTTTTAACGGTAACTTTGATATGTGATTTCTTTTTATTTCGGGCACTGTGCGACTTTGTGAATTTGAGCCTTCGAGTTTCTCCGACACTCTGTCACTCGATCAACTTCCTTTTGTTGATTATACCACTGTTTAAAGCAACAAACAGTACGTTTTTCCTTTGCCCCCACTTGGTATTCACTGAAATTCTTATATTTCCCCCCGTGCTTTTCCCATTGTCTTTTCACAGAAGGCTATTTATATTGATTTGCATATTCAAAGAGGCGTAATTCTGGGAGGAGTTGGGGCGGGACAGAAGGCGCGTGCACGTACGTTACTTTTCACGCTGATCGGGATTTATGTAGTGGAAGAAAGTGAAAGTTTGCGTGCGTACAGATTCCTGCATCTGGATTTTTCTTTGCGTAAGCACATTCCCGCTTTTGTGCTTACGCCATGTTATAGTGTGAGTTCTATGCACGGTGTTATACATGAGGCCCCAGGAGGTCCTTGCCTTCACAAGTGAGGGATGGCACTGAGAAAACAATGCAGTGAGTTATTCAATGATATAATTTTGCTTTAAGTGTACATATTATTTTTTGATTTCTAATTATTTAGATTTTTTTTTAATAAAAGTGACCTTAACTAATCTGAAACAATAAGAAAAAGATGATGGGACTGCACTTTTTTCACAGACATTCATGCATTTGTATTTCAATATATATTGAAGCAATGTATTGTTTTCAAGAAAAGTGACTTAATTCAATATTAAACATGTTTTAGTATGTTTGAGCATTTTTGGAAAAACTTGTGCTTGTATATCTGTAGTAAAATGTCTGTAGTCACAGTAACAAATGGACTGATTCTTATGAGATTTTGTGGACAGCACTGTTAGGAGCTGGATTTTGGATGAATTCCCAATATTCAGCTTTGAGCTTTAAAATGTTGTCTTTTTGGTATATTATTCCAACAACACCAATGCTCTGAAATTCAGAAAATTTGGTATACAGTAATCCCTCCTCCATCGCGGGGGTTGCGTTCCAGAGCCACCCACGAAATAAGAAAATCTGCGAAGTAGAAACCATATGTTTATATGGTTATTTTTATATTGTCATGCTTGGGTCACAGATTTGCGCAGAAACACAGGAGGTTGTAGAGAGACAGGAACGTTATTCAAACACTGCAAACAAACATTTGTCTCTTTTTCAAAAGTTTAAACTGTGCTCCATGACAAGACAGAGATGACAGTTCCGTCTCACAATTAAAAGAATGCAAACATATCTTCCTCTTCAAAGGAGTGCGTGTCAGGAGCAGTGACTGTCACAGAGATAGAGAAAAGCAAACAAATCAATAGGGGGGATAGAGAGAGACAGAGTTTGTTTTTCAATCAAAAATCAATACGTGCCCTTTGAGCTTTTAAGTATGCGAAGCACCGTGCAGCATGTCGTTTCAGGAAGCAGCTGCACAAAAGATAGCAACGTGAAGATAATCTTTCAGCATTTTTAGACGAGCGTCCGTATCGTCTAGGTGTGCGAACAGCCCCCCTGCTCAATCCCCCTACATCAGGATCAGAGAAAGTCAGCGCAAGAGTGAGAGAAAAGTAAGCTGGGTAGCTTCTCAGCCATCTGCCAATAGCGTCCCTTGTATGAAATCAACTGGGCAAACCAACTGAGGAAGCATGTACCAGAAATTAAAAGACCCATTGTCCGCAGAAATCCGCGAACCAGCAAAAAATCCGCGATATATATTTAAATATGCTTACATATAAAATCCGCGATGGAGTGAAGCCGCGAAAGGCGAAGCGCGATATAGCGAGGGATTACTGTATGCATGTAGGAGTTAGAAAGAAAGACTTAATTGGATTCTGAATAAAAGGTTAAAGGATGTTTTGTATTTTTCAAGTTGAAGTTATTTCTACACAAACATGGTAAATATGCATTTTTGCCATTCCTTTTCCATTTTAAATTTCAGATAAACAAGCTGGTGTGTGGATATGATGTGCCTAGCAATGCCACAGAATCAAAACACCCAGGCACACAAAACGGTTGGTTCCATGAAAAATCATAGCCAAAAAATGGCTAAAATTTTTTTTCATATGTTACAGTAATAATGACAAAATGTTGATGTGAAATGTATAAGGTGTGAAGACTAAAGTCCAAATATCAAATAAGCACTTTCACAAAGCGTATAAAAAAACAGGGTTTTTACTCAAGAAAAAGATCAGAGAAAAAGAAATTGTTCACTGTACATGATGCTGTCAATGTGTAAAAACTAAAGCCCAAATATCAATTGTTTGCGTCTTTCATGGTGGAAATGTGAAGGGGTAAGAACTGCTGCTTTGTAATCAAGATGTTGCTGGTTTTTAACCCAGGTCCTTCCTGCGTTGAGTTGTGGGGTGCTATTATTGTTACTACAGGTAAAATTCAGTTACAAAGAACTGCCAGGGACCTAAAAAATATTTTGTTGCAATGAAAATTTAGTTGTAACGAGGTTCTGTTGTTGCTAGTGCTTTCTTTAACTTGCGTCCAGGTGTTTGCAATCATTTCCAATAGCTTATTTTGCATTAATTTTAATCTTATCCTGTCTATAAATTATGCTGACAAGAATTTTTCTCAGCATTTCCTTGCGATAATACACTTTCAGGGTGCTAATGATGCCCAAATCCAATGGCTGAAGCACTGCTGTGCAATTGGGTGGGAGGAATTCAGCACAAACATTATCTAAATACGGAAGCATGTTGTGTGCAGCACAGTTATCAATCAGATGCCAAATCATCCTTTTCTTTTTCTTCATATTGTGAGGTTTCTGAACTCTTTTGGGATTACCCCCCACCCCTTCACCGCCCCCCTCCCACCCCCACCCCAAGCAGGAACGTCACGCTGAAGTGCGTCCCGAAGCGTGATTGACACGTCTGTGGAAGACTGTGCGTTGCCAGGGCAGGGCAACAGCAGGCTCACATCTATGCAGTGAGGCGCCACAGAAGCAAATACTAAAAAATCGTGGGTGCGCTATAAGTCCCTGTCTTATACCCCAACACACGAGGCTGTGTCTCAGTACTTTAGCAAAACTAGCTTTATTCAGCTTGAAACAGGAACAGCAGAGTTATTTATTGTAGCAGGATCTGCCACTCTCCTATAAACAGACACAGCAATCAGGCAGGGTCGTGGCCAGGTTAGTGGCCAAGTTATACTGTTCCCTGCATCTACAATGTTCCTTGCATCACACATTGAGATCTTTTCTGTTTGCTTTGTCAGCAAGCCACATCAGAGCTGTGAACCTGCTGTTGCCCCGGCAACATATAAACAGTCTTCCACAGACATGGTGATCGCAATTCGGGACGCTGTTTGGCATATTGTCCAGCTGGGGAGGTCCCAAGAGAGTTTAGAAACCTCACATTTTCTTGAATGAGTGCCGCATTAATAGGAATGTTTCTTGAACGAGCATCACTGAACCACATAAAACCTGCTTTTTCGGCATCTTCAAATGCAGCAGTTCGCATACATTTGCAACCCAAGATTTTTCTTCTTTTTTTGCTCGGTCTTTCAAGAAAGTTGACAGTGTCGATAGCGAAATTCGGAATTCACTGGCAACGTCTTTTTTCTTTTTGAAAAGAGAGCTGCAAAAATGTAAAGTTTTTTTTCTAATATGAACTGTTATCGTTTTTACGTGTCTGCTGTTTCTATAGGAGGGTGACAATGAGTTAAATTGTAATGGATGTTTTTCAAATGTTGACGAGCAATAAGCAAAAGGTATCACTGAAAACCACCGAAAACAAAAACAGCAAAAAAACAGTACAAGGAACGTCCGAAGAAAGTACATTTTTTTACAGTGTTTCTGTTTGGGGATCGTTAGGCACAACTGAGTTGCGATCACAGATCTAACTGCCCTGTGGATGATTCATTCAGGCGTTTCAAGGTCACTTTGTTGTAATGAAAGTATCTGCTGAATGTACTTCGTAGTAACAAGATTTCTATAGAATCGTGTCATATAGGGAAACTGTCGGGACCATAAAAATACGTTGTAATGAAATTTTCATTGTAAAGATATTCGTTGTAACGGAATTTTACCTGTATTATATTATAAAAACATACATTTGATTTGAGTCTCTAACAAATCAATGAAACAAGTGTGCTTTTATTCAAGAATAAAACTGAATAAAAAAACAAATTAAAAAAAAAAAATCGCACATAAAAGCACATTTGTTTTGTTATACCACATCTTTATGTGAAAACTAACAGTGTCAGATCAGGGGGAGCCTGAACATGACTGAGAATAAAACTGAATAAAAAGATGTTAACTTTTACAAGTACAAGACTCTAACTTATGTGTGATTTTTTTTTTTAATTAGGTATTTATTCAATTTTACTCTTGAATAAAAGCACACTTGTTTCGTTGACTTGTTAGAGGACATTTTCCTCCAGGAGGATCCATTGGTCAGGCCTTGGCAACTTCCTGAATACTCCCGGGAGTACCTAGGGGGAACATTAAATAAATAAGACTTCTTATCCCCTGTCCTCGGAGGACAATTTCGCCATACGTGGCCTGGCCGGCGGCATTCATAGCATAGCCACTATCCCCGTTTGTATCCCTCTGCGAGACTGGAAGCACTTGGGAAACTCTGGCTCCACCCTTTTTCCCCGCTGAGGAGGGTTCTACCGCCGCCTCTAAGTTCTCAGCTCTCTTTTCTAGTTTATCAGGAGACCCCCGCTTCATTTTTGGGATCTCCTGTTTAATCTGGGGCTTGTCCACAGTTTGGGTCTCTCTATGGGAACAAGAGAGCCCTTTTACTGTCTGCATCCCCTTCGATTTATAATTGACCGGTGGCGGCTCGATCAGGTCTTCCCCCGCCCACTTGGTCATGGTTTGCGACTCCCTTGTAGGCCTCACAGTGATTTGGCACCCGCTACTAATTAATTGCAGGCCCGGTTCACACTGCTGTTAGAGCGCTTGTGCATATTCAGTGCTGCAGGATCAACGCACATGTTGACCTTTTTTTTCTTTCAGTAATAGTGCCAACATAAATCCACACCCTATCTGACGCTGTTCGTTTTCAAATAATATTGCATTAGTGCGATGATATTTTCACATATATTGTCTCTTTCTTTCAGGTGTGTAATAAGAACCACAGCATAGAGAGAAGTGTGTACATTGTAACAGGTACACACGTTGTAAATGTAGGAAAGACTATCCTTGCGTGTGTGTGAACAGTTAACATTTGAATCTGATGATTGCATATAGCGCTGAACTTACTGCTCTGTACTATTCTTTCCTCTGCAAGTCCTGGAGTACAAAAGAAACAGCATACAGCAACATGTGGGGACTGGCAAGATCGGGGAAAAAAAACACGCAGTCACTGATTACAAACAGCAAGATGTTATGCGAATGAATATGAATAATATGAATAATGTTGCATCCATGCCACCAAGTTTTCCGAAATGTACTATACAGGTCATAAAAACGAATAATTCTAAATATCATATATACCTACGTCTGTGTTTTTTTGTTTTTTTGACATCATACACCATAAGGTGCACACTAATTAAGCATGAGCAGGAACACTCAATAAAACTGAATAAAAAAAATCAAGTGACGGTGAGATACGAAGAAGGCAGATTCGCCAGCGTTTGTGTGTCAGCTTTTATCCCTCCAGATGAGAGAATGTCCAGTTCCATTGTCTCAGAACACCACTCAGATCTCCAGTTATTCCGTTTCAAATGAAAAATAACAGCTTCAGATCCCTGGGGGGGGAAGGGGGCGGATTAGTATGTATCGTGATCGTGATTTAGAGAGAATAAAAGTTAAAAAAATGGTAACTTTTACAAGTCCTATTAATGCACACCGTACGTTACAGACGCAAACCAAATGTATGTGTGTACTGTATAATATTAAGAAAAGGAGCAGCTCACTATATAGGAGTGAGTGGGGATCGAACTGGGGACTGTTGTTTACAAGTCAGCAAATCTTACCGCTATGCCACTGAAGCTGTTGTCTCTTCTTGAACCTTTTGTGAAAGTGTTTACTTGATCTTTGGACTTCAGGCTTCATACATTATATAGTTTACACTACATTTTGTCATTTACTACTAAAATATGAAAAATGTTTCTGCTTTAAAAATGTGTTTACATAGATTACTATAGAAATGGAACACACATGAAATGCGTGTGTTCCAAATAGCGATATATTATTTCCACTCTAAAACTCCAGCACTTCAGTCACTCCAAGAAAATCAAACAAGGCATGAGCTGGGAAAACTTAGTGAACGTTCTGCGGCAGTGGGGGATGGAATAGCTGGCTGCTTGCTGCTCGTGTTAATCGGCACATTTAGAAGACAAAGGAGAGGTGAGAACGGTTTTAAGGTGGGCCTGATCTACGAGTTTTTTCGTAGACTCTGGTAATTCTAGTGTTAATGCGGCCGGAGGCAGGCTCAAATCATCATTTGCCTTACTTTCAGGTCGGGAGCCAATGAGCCCGCTCGCTCCTTGACACGTGCTTTGACAGGCTTCGAAAGGCTAACTGGGATTTGGAGTTCTTTTCCACAGACGACTGGGTCGCCATCTTTAGCGGACTTTGACCCGCCTGTATTATTTTGTCGGCGAATCGATCAGTCATTTCCCGGCCCTCCTTACCTTTTTGTGGGGTGAGCGGCGCTTTGCTCACTTCCCCCTTCCCCTGTAGAAAGTCCAAGTCCATCTTTTTCAGGGCACAGCTGAAAACAGCAGGACGAGGACCTTCCCCTTCCCACAATACATCGGGTAGGGTCACGTGTCCCTCGCCGGCACCCGACATGTGGAAGTCCATTGTTTTCCTCATCGGCTCGACTGAGAGCGCACCACCGTCTTCGGGAGCTTCTCCTGCCTCCTGCAGAGCCTCCAGATGACCTTCTCCAAGTTATGTGCAATGAGTTATTTTAAAGATGTTATTACTGATATCCCCGGCAAATACCTCGTTGAAGTCTTCTCTGTCCGGAGGCTTCTCCCTAACCATGTAGCTGCTCCAAAACTCATCCCAAGCATTGGCCATGATGAGTGTGGTTCCTCCACTGGCGTCGTTGCTCTGTTTAACTTTCTTCTTCCCAATCACGGACTTGTAAATAGGGTTTGTGGTGATTTCTGCATGTCTTGACGCTATCTTTTTGGGGTTCTCTGTCCACAACAATTTTTTTTGTACAGGTCCTCTGCCAATAGATGGCCAGAGTATCCTGCCGGCTATGCCACTTGTGACAGAAAGGGGGCGATATCGCTCTCTTGCACCCTCAAATCAGACGCCAGACACCAAATAAAAGTCCAATAACTTATTTTATTAGGACAATAATGTGCACCAAGCACCCTCCACTCCACTATACTCATAAACCAATACAAAATCACTACAATAATCAATAAACAATCCTCCACTTCCAGACGCGTTGCCACCCTTCCTCCCGACTCAGCTCAACCCTGGGATCTCCCACAGTCCTTTTTATAGTCCATGACCTGGAAGTGCTTCTGAACCCTCAGTCCATGTGACTTCCTAGCACTTCCGGGTCAGATAAAAACTCTTCTTTTTCATCTCGGAAGTACGTCATTTCTTCTGTCTATGTGACTGGGACGTACTTCCGGGGTGTAGGGTAAATAGTCCTTGATCCTTCCTGCAACGTCCTTTGGCGGCCTCCACGGTATCCAGCAGGGCTGTGAAGGAAAACTCCAATGTCCATAATTCCCTGCTGGCATTCAGGGCACCTCCATGCTGCAGGGAGGGCTCCATCTGGCAGCCTGGGGTTATTGGCCGGGATGAACGGCCGGCCATATCCCACACTGGCTATAAAGAGATAAAGAGCCAGGTAACAGCTGGTGAGGAGGCCAAGGCCAATGAGTTCTACCTGTTTACAACAGGTTTGACATGGTATTCAGCACTGGCTCGATATCACAGAATTGGTCACCTGTTCCCAATCCCACCATTGCGGAGGCAGATTTTGCTCCTTAACATTAGTACACCTCTGATATCTTTGCTACAACATCTGCTTCACCGGAGCCCACTCCTCTGTCCTTCACAGTGGATGAGGTGAGGATGGAAAAGCAGCTGGTTCCGATGGTGTGTGTCCCAGGATGGTGAAGGAGTGTGCAGATCAACTTACTGACCCTCGACAGATATTGTTCAACCTGACTCTTCAAAGTGGGAGGGTCCCAGCTCTGTTTAATACATCATGTCTTGTGCTGGTTCCCAAAGTTGGATTATTACAGACCAATTGCCCTCACATCATGAATCACTTGAGCGGCTTCTTCTGTGTCGCCTCAGACCATAAGTCCAGCATGCACTGGATCCCCTACGGTTTGTATACCAGGAGCACACTGAGGATGCAGTCCTCTACATGCCACACCAGGCCCACTCCTTTCTGGTTATGTGAAGATTATGTTTTTTGATTTTTCAAGTGCATTAAACACCATATAACTTTCCATTTTTAAATAAAAACTAGAGAGGATGGGTTTGGATACCACCTTCACCTCCTAGATTCATAACTACCTGACTGGATGACTGCAGTTTATTAAACTGGGGAACTGTGTCTCTGTGACAGTAGTGAGCAACATCGGGGCTCCACAAGGGACTGTTCTGGCCCCATTCCTCTTCACATTATACACAGCAGACTTTAAATCTAAGTCGGACTTTTGCCACATTCAGAAGTACTCTGATGAAACAACTATTGTAGCATGCATAAGGAATGGGCAGGAAAGGAAATATAGAGATCTGATTGGAACTTTCAGTGACTGGACAAACTCCCTGCTTCTAAACACAACAAAGACCAAGGAGATGATTGTGGATTTCCTCATGTCTAACCTACCCCTTCAGCCTGTTTACATCAGAGGTGGGGAAATTGAGGTGGTGTAGACTAAATAAATATCTTGGTGTCCACTTTGATGACAGACTGGATTGATCTGTGAACACAGATGTTCTCTACAGAAAGGGGAAGTGCAGGCTGTTTTTCCTCAGAAGACTCAGATCATTCAGCAAATGTACTGTAGTTAAATATTGTCTTTGTTCTATCAGACAGTTGTTACCAGTGTCCTCTACTTTGCTGTGTGTTGGGGACTCAGTATGGCAGATAAGAACACAAAGAGGCTGGATAAGATGGTGAAGAAGGCTGTCTCCGTGCTAGTTAGAACAGTGGACTCAGTGGGAATGGAGGTGGAAAGGTTTATGGAGGAGAAGGTACAGGCCATCCTTGACAATAACAGTCAACATCTCCACAAGATTTTGAAAGGTCAGAGAAGTAAACATAGTCATTTTCTCTCACTGTGCTGTAGAACAGAACACTTTAGAAGATCATTTGTTTATACTGCTGTGAGATTTTATAAATCTGCTATCAACATAAGTGATTCATGACCTGTTCACCAATCTGCCTTCCAACACTATAACAATTGACCACTTGTACTTTTTTACTATTTATGAATGTTTTGTTCTCCTTGCCTTTTTTTAATAATTTGTACCTTTTTTACTGATGTGCTTCAGCTACTGGACACCTGAATTTGACTGAGGGGATCAATAAAGAATCTATCTATCTGTCTATCTATCTCTACACCATGTATATTTTGAATAGATAAGAGTGGAGGACTGAGGTGCTTAGGCACATGCTGTGTAATATCTACATAAACTATCAAGACATTAGTCACAAAAATATGGACCAAAGACTAATTTGATTATGGACAAGTGGGGTCATCTAAATTGAGGCTCATATACAGGACTGTCTTGGGAAATGCTTGACATTATGTTACCAATTAGGGAACAAACAATTGAATGTCAATAAATTATTGTAAGATGTGTGTGCGCACTTGACACTCACCTAGTTCAGGAATTACTTGATTATTACTGTAAAATGATCTAGGACCATGATTAATAGTATATTAGAGAATAAATAGCTGAGAAATTAGAACATCTTCTAGCCACAATAATTGACTGAAAAAGATGTTTTATAATGCATCTTTATACGTAAATTCAAGTGAAACCCAGTGAAATTTTATAAGATCACTATTGATTGGGCTTTATTAGAATGTGAACATAATTTAGTTATGATGACAAAATGTCTATAAATGTCTTCAAGTTGGCAGTAACACAAGCGGTGTTTAAGTTAAATAAGTGTAACTGATGCTACTTTCTGTACCACTAAACATGCAGATAATGAAAATATATTTTGAAGGGCATTTAATTATTAGATCTCCTCAAGGACATTTTATGCTTCATCTAACATGATTGTCGATGAGTCAGAAATTATTTCTCAGTGGAAAACTCCTAGCATCTTGTATTTAGTTACTAACTGTGTAAATGACTGAATAGTTGTTTACTGAAATGGTTCTGGTGCATTAAGCCATTTAAGAAAACTGCCAGCTGTATTTTAGTGCTTGAAAGAAATGTATGATGGTATGAATGGTTATGCCATTAAAGGAGGTTCTTTTTATAAATATAATATGTAAAATGAACAC
This sequence comes from Erpetoichthys calabaricus, assembly GCF_900747795.2. NCBI lineage: Eukaryota > Metazoa > Chordata > Cladistia > Polypteriformes > Polypteridae > Erpetoichthys > Erpetoichthys calabaricus. The sequence goes on along the minus strand of NC_041394.2, from coordinate 205,279,255 downwards.
TTCAATGTTCTGTATTTGCAGAGCCACAATTTATAAAATATCAAATCATTACTGACTTTAAATACTTTAAAACATCTGTTTTTCGCAAAAAAGCAAGTTTATTTCTGTCAAGTCTAATACAATTATGTCTCTTGTTGTGGTGTTTTTTTATTTTACATTCTTTGCATATAATATGAATTTTAAAAAATCAGTTGCATAGTGTCCATTCTTTTAACATTTGTCAAACAAACTACTATAAATAAGTATTATTTTCAACAGCTAGTGTTTGACTGTATCATTTCTAGGTAATTTTTGATGGATTACTTGGTTTAAAATATATATTTAAAATTCAGATTTACAACTACAGGCTATCATTATTTTTTCATTTTTGGTTGATTACCTGAACAAAGAAGAACATGCAGAAGTTTTTTTGTTTGTTTTATTGTAGCAAAAAGGTATTTTAATGGCACTGTGGAAAGACTTTGATTTTTTGTTCTTATGTTTATTTACTTATTCATTCATTTTATTCATTCTAGTAAATTTGATGTTTTGATATTATACAGATGCCTATAAATCCAATTTGTTATATGAAATGCGTGATAAAAAGAATACGCAGTTTATTTGCTGCAGTATATTTATTTCCTAAACCCATTTCTTCTAGTAGCGAAAAGTTTATGAATAACCTTGAAGATATTCATCAACTGGTCTGAAAAAGAAACTTATAGAACACACAATACAGAGATTATGAATTATTGTGTCCAAACTGCATTTCTTTGGTAACAGATCATTGTCCAATATGTAAATCTTATATATGTGCACCATATTAAGCCCTTCAAGGAAAAAATTATAAAATCCAATTTGTGAGAATGTGTCAAATTAAACTTTTCATTTTTAAAAATGACCAAGGAAGAGGAGTGGCAGATGTAGTATAAAGAAAGTGAATTCTGCAGCCTAAGAGTACAAGCACTGAATGGGATGTGTGTTTAGCATGAAGGCAATAAGTAAATATTTATGAAATTATTTCATATTTTATCATGGAGTAAAATAGGGTAACATGTGTGGACCATAGGGGTCCCAAACTCATAAACCAACATAGAAGGCTAAATTACCAACAAAAAAGGATGTATTGACAAATGAAGATATAATTACTGCAGAGAAAATTACAAAGTAAAAATAACAAATACCTATGTCCCAAAGAATAGCAGCCTCTGACTACCCCATTGGGTGGCTTGTCCACTGACCACTTTACAACTGTATTGCCCCTGTTATCACTGCTTCACCTTTCAATGATCAAGGATCATTATTGTCATTCCAACCTCCATATGCAGAAACAAAATTCGGTACACAGGTAACTAAACAGTGCCCACGATAACCCTATATAAAAAAGAAACTTCAGAATGAAAAGTATTCCATAAGTAGCCCCCTTAATCCTCAAAGCTTTGTGATAAAGGTATCAGAGATAAACACAATAAAATAGAACAAAATAACATCTATACATAAGTAAAGTAAGATAACTATAGCTAAAAAAAATATTACTGCGGTATGCCCTATAATTAGCAGCAAGTAAAAAAGGTAGCAGCAAATAGTTTTGTATATGAGACAATGGAAACAAAATGCAAAGTGTAGTATAAGTCACACAGAGTGTACAGTTAGATTTAGTGATGATGTTTACATTAGTCTAATAGCATCCAAGAAGAAACTGTTCCTTAGACTGGCACAATCTCCTGCCTGACGGGAGGGGTGCAAGCAATTCATGTGCAGAATGAGTGACATCTCCCATAATGGAGGAGGCTTTGTTTTTGCACTTGCTGGTGTTAGTGGGCTTTGTTTTGCAGACAGGCTGTATTGTAGCTCCAAGAGAGCTCATTTATAATATGCACCCCCAGGTATTTGAAGCAGGTGACAATTTCAACCTCTTCTCCATTGATGTAAAGGGGGTGAGGAGGGAGAATACCAGTCCACTGAAAGTCCATAATGATTTACTTGGTTATTTTGACATTGATGCTAAGGTTGTTACCTTTATACCAAGCCTTCAGTTTAGCCACTTCCATCCTGTATGCTGACTCATAATTATGAATGACAAGTCCTACCACTCCTGTGTTATCTGCAAATTTCACTATGTGGTTGTTTGGACAGTGAGATATACAGTTATAGATCAGCAGAGTATACAGCAGGGGGCGTAAAACGCACCCCTGGGGGGTGTCGGTGTTGAGAATGTTGGTAGAAGATGTAATCTCATGAATTTTGACTGACTGCGTCCTGTTAGAAAATACAAAATCCAGTTGCAAATTATTGAGCGTAATCCAAGATGGCGTTAAAAGCAGAGCTAAAACCCAAGAAGAGTAATCTGATGAAAGATACTATCTCGTTAGGTGGGTGAGAGCCAGATGAATCACAGAAGAGATGGTGTCAGCTGTGAAGCAGTTCTTCCTATAAGCATATTGATGGGGTTCCACTGTTATATCAATGGTCTTTTTTATCTCTACCATTACCAGCCTTTCAAAGCATTATAAGTATGAGAGCCACCAGGCGATAGTCATTCAAGTAAGACACTGGTAAGCTCTTCAGGACTGAATGATAACAGAGGTCTTAAAGTATGTTGGTACAGATGCCTGGAATAGTGAGATGTTAAAAATATCTGTCAGCACCTCTATTAGCTGGTGAGCACAGTCCTTCAAGAACCTGCCTGGGATTTTATCCAGGCCTGCAGCTTTATGGGGATTAACCTTCAACAGGGACCTCCTTACATATGCTGCTGACATGGTGAGGGGCAGCTCATCTGATGGAAGGGACAATCTAGCAGTGGGAAAAATGTTCAATTTTTCAAAAAGTGCGTAAAAGGTATTTAGACCTTCAGGTAGATACGAGTCCGTGGGGCACTCTGCCTCTTTGCTGTTATAATCCGTGATGCTCTTAATGCTTTTCCATATGCTAATGGGGTCATTTGTAAAGAAATTGCCTTGTACTTTAAGAGCATAGTTGTTTTTGCCCATTTTATTCCCACCACCAGTTTCCTTCTTGCTGCCCTGAGTGCGGCTGCATCACCAGACCAGAAAGCAGAATTCTGAGTATTCAGTAGTGAACAGACCTCTGCATTCATCCAGGGCTTCTGGTTGTGAAGTGTGGTGATTGTCCTGGTGACAGTAACATCCTCAACACATTTATAGATATAGCTTGTAACTGTTAGAACATATTCCTCCAGGTCCATAACTACCCCACTTGTTGCTGCCTCCTTAAGCATCTGCTAGTCAGTGCTTTCAAAACAGTCCTGAAGCATAAGGGCAGCATCAATAGGCCACACAGTGATGACCTTTTGTATTGGCTTCCTGGACTTAAACATAGGGCAATATGCAGGGATTATCAAAATGGACATATGGTCAGAGAGACCAAGATGGGGATGGGGGATGGATTTATATGTCTCCTTCTTGTTTGTGTACGCTTTGTCGAGTGTGTTCATCCCTTGGGTGGCAAAATTAATATGCTGGTGAAGCTATGGTAAAGTATCTGTCAATTTAACATGATTGAAGTCTCCTGCAATCACGTAAAGAGCCTCTGGGTGCTTGTCTTGAAGTGAGCTAATGCTGACATGAAGCTCCCTCAGTTCATCATTAACATAGGCATAAGGGTGAGATGTAAACAGCAACTGTAAACACAGCCGTGAGCTCCCGCAATAGATCATGTGGTCTGCATTTTACTATTAGGAGTTTTACTGCCCTGGAACAATACCTGCTAACCAGAGAACAATTCGTACACTACACTTTGTAGATATAATATGCAAAGTCCACCATCTCTAGATTTCCCTGATAGCTGATTTCTGTCTGCTCGGAAAAGCTGTTAAGCAAAGTTTCAATGAAAATAAGAACACAACAATTCCTCATCTCCCAATGATTTAGTCTCAGCTGGATTAGATCTATTTTATTATCCAGTGCATGCACATTGAATAGGAAAAGTGATGGTATAGCTGGTCGGCTTGCATTAACTTCTAGTTTAGCCAGCAAATCGCTGCACTTAATTCTTTTCTGCTTTCTGTGCCAGTCTACTGTTGTCTGCAGCTGCTGTCTCCTGAACGTTACCTTGAGAGCTCTAGTTGGAGTTGGACCGCCAGCATGTTGCTGTTGGTTCTCTAAAGTTCAACTGGACTATATCTTAACTTTCACATTACATTAACACTAGAATCCCTGAAGCCTATGAAAAAACTTGGAATCCTGGGCCACCTTAAATTCCTTCACACCTCTCCTCATTAGTGTCTTTTGTTTTGCAAATGTTTCGATCAGCACAAGAAGCCAGCAGCCTACTATCCCATGCTCCCCACCGACAGAGCTGAGTTCCTCTCAAAATTCTCAGAGCTCAAGTGTGTTTATTGTGGTGTGAGGTGCCTGGTGTTGTATAGGTTAAAGAATATATTGTTATTTGTAATACATAAATGTATTGTATTCAAAACACATGCACACCTTTATCGAACCGCAACCTTTTGGTTATAAGGCAGCAGCTGTTACCTCTGAACCATCCAGGAATACATTTCAACTTTCTGTCGATTGACATTTGAACTTGGGCTTTAAACTCATTGACAGCAACAAGTAACTTGAATAATTTTTTTTCTTTGGTTATATTCTTGAATTAAAGTGCAGGGGCCTCATGTATAAACGGTGCGTATGCACAGAAATGTTGCGTAAGAACGTTTCCACGTTCAAATCGTGATGTATAAAACCTACACTTGGCGTAAAGCCACGCACTTTTCCACGGTAGTTCATACCCTGTCGTACGCAAGTTCTCCGCTCGGTTTTGCAGACTGGCGGCACCTAGTGTCAAAGCAGTGCTACTGTTACTGTGTGGTTACCCTTTCTTAGATCCACATCCACGACGGTGGCTTTATCAAATACACTGAAATTAACCGCATATCGTTCATAAATTTAATGCATCTGATTGTAATTAACCTGTAACAATATAATGGTCCACAGAATGGTCAAACTATTCTAAATACCATAACTGCTTTAGCGTTGTTACTCTCACTGCACCTTCTTCTTCTGTCAGCTGCTCCCGTTAGGGGTTGCCAAAGCGGATCATCTTTTTCCATATTACTCGCACTGCACCACTCGGAGCATTTATATCACTGTATCTGAGTGTGAATCACAGATCTATAGCAATTGGAAAGAGAATTATCGGTATACAGCATCAAGCACTCGCTGCCTCAGCCATTCGCTACTTGAACTGCTCTCATCCGACCAACGCTTCACAGCCTTTCCTGTTCGGACCTTGCGGTTCACAAACAGTTTCATCCCAAGAATTATACACGCACTCAATCAGTCCATCAAGTGCTCCTTGTAGAACTGTTTGTACTTGCAAGTTACCTTGAGGTAATTGTACTTATGATAGTTATAATATTGCACAACCTGAGCCACTTTATAAAGCGAGTATTTACATATGATGACGATATCATTTTTAAGATGAAATGCAGCAAAATATGTTGATTATATTATACAGATAAAACTTTATAACTACACGGTGCCGCAGCGCTAGTGAGCTTGAGCTTCGTTCACGGTTTGTTCCTACCTCGCGCTGTATTCATGCTGTGGCTGGCACAACACTGGAAGAATAGATGGATAGAATAATTAAACATTACGAAGATATTTCAATGTTCCTTAAAAGTTTTGAAGAATCGGCATTCTAAGCTTACAGATGGCTTAACGTCTATTACTGATTGTGTGGCGATTGGGTATTTGGAGAAAGAAAAGTAAGGACAGGAATTGGGGGTTAGTACGTTTGAAAAAGACAGTACTTCTGTAATAAAGCATTTCTTTGAAGGTCGCGCATGGTGCAGCAAGCATCTTGCTGTAAGACATGAACAATCACTGCGCCACCATGTTCCCATGTTTAATAATATGCTTTAACTCATATCATCATGAAAATTATATCACGTATACTTCTCAGTATTTTAATTATTCAGAGAGCTGTAATATTACAAACGTAATGGATTCTGTGCTCTGTCGGAGGAAGAGCACGTAGTGATTCAGGCACATAGAGCACATATAAGATCAAATACACAACAAAGTATTTAACGTGCTACTTTAGTTACGATGGAATTTGAGAAACTAGTAAATTAAATGATTTTAAGATGAAGTTTATGATGTTCTACTTTAATGACAAAATAAACTACGTGATTACAGTGGAAATTTCGAGATTAAAGTGGAAATTTCATGCTTTTTTCACACTGTGTGCCTTTTTTTTCACTGTACCCTAATAAGCTTTCATATGACACTCAGACGGTGGGCTACGAGTCGCCTTTTCACGGCGACTTTGATATGTGACAACATTTTTATTTAGGGCACTGTGCGACTTTGTGAATTTGAGCTTTCGAGTTTCTCCGACACGCTATGTCACCCGATCAGCTTCCTTTTGTTGCTTATATCACTGTTTAAACCAACAAATAGTACGTTTTTCTTTGCCTCCATTTGGTATTCGCTGAAATTCTTCTATTTTTCGTCATACTTTTGCCATTGCCTTTTCACAGAACGCTGGGCTTAAGGGCTATTTATATTAATCTGCATATTCAAACAGGCGTAATTCTGGGAGGAGTTGGGGCGGGACAGCAAGCGTGTACACGTGTGTTTATTTCCACACTGAGCGGGATTTATGTAGCGGAAGAACACGGAAGTTGGCGAACGCACAGATTCCTGCATCTGGATTGTACTGTGCGTAAGCACATTTTGGCTTTTGTGCTTACGTCATGTTATAGTGCGAATTCTACGCACTGTGTTATGCATGAGGCTACCAGGTGTTTATTTGATATTTGGACTAAAGTCTTCACACGTTACACACTTCAAGTGATTATTAGTATAACATGGAAAAAGTCTCTGCTTTAGGTATGTGTTCAGCATTTCTTGCATTTCCTGTCATCCTACATTGTAGACATGGAACACACATGAAATGTATGCATTCCAAATAACAATAAATTATTTACCCTATTAAACTCCAGGCACTTCACACCACGATAAACACACTTGAGCTCTGAAAATTCTGTGACAGAAAGGTCAAAAGTTATTACTTCCAAGGTTTCAGGCGACTTTAACATGCCTTGTGCCATATGGGTAAAACTTTACCTAACAGCTCCAGATGTTCCAATATAATGCCATCACCATAGTGTGCAACAGTATCTCAACCTCCTTACGTTTTTAAGTAATTAGGACTTTGGGTACCAAAGAGGATTTTTAAGGCGTACACATAATCACTTTCAGTATATAAAGTGGCATTAGATTGTGTTGCTGCTTAGCTTTTGAATCTCTAATCCTGTTATGTTCTTAATGCTTCTAAAAGTTTGTTTTATTCATTTAGTTTACTAAGCTTTTTCAATTAAGAATTATTTTGCTTCTCAATCTGGAGTTTTGCTTTTTCCCATATGTGAATTTTGTTGTCTTATTTTATGATGTTTTGTTTCTTTTAATTGTTTAATATTGTTAATTCAATTTCAATTGATTTTTTAAATTATCTTGGATCTAGTTTTTGTTAGGTTTTTGTAGGACTTCTGATTAGTTTATTGTCCTCATGTGGTGCCTTTAGATCATTACTACAATACCTGAGGATTATATGAACAATGTATAGTTACTGTCTAGACGCAATGGCATTAACCTTGTATTGTGTTTTTTTTCTAATAAGAATTACTGTTTTTTGGCTTTGCTAGTTAATTTAGATGGTTGCTCTTTTGTTTTAGTAATTAATTATTATTATTTGTTTAATTTTTCTTAAATTTGACTTTTGTTTTATTTTCTACTTTTTGATTTGTGTATTTTATGATTGTATTGTGTTTGTTTTCTGTTAGTTAATTTTTTAAAAATTTGTTTCTTTGTTAAACTCTTAATTGTTTTAATAAATTAAATAATTGCATGTTTCCTAGTGAATATAAAATTAGGGTTATTGCTATCCCCTCTCCTTTTTGACATTTGGTTTACGGTGCAATCACAGCATCTTCAACCTTTCAGTTATTTAATGATTTGTAATAATTTAATTCATCACATATGCATGTAATTAAAATATGTAAAGCTGAATGTATGTTTGTGTTTGTATGCAAATCCACACCATTGATTGTTTTGTTGCAAAATTTAGTTGTTTCCAAGCAGGGTTATTAATCTAAACTAAAATGAAAACAAAGACTAAAGAAAGCATTTTCGTAAATTGAAATAAAATAATTAGCAAAACTGAGATGAAAAACGAAAATGATATGACACAATTACAGTAGCTACAAACACTAAATGAATGAAAATAACAAAAATATTTTCAGTTTTTGTGATCATATCTCTCCAGTAGAATCCATGTTTGCATTTTTCATAAAATTCCTGGCCTGCCCTAAGGTGGTGAAATTCTGTATATAAATTTTCTCTGACTAAGATGGCATCAGTGATCAAAGCGCCTTGTGGGAGTTTTTTGAATATGACACTGAAAGCAACAATAGTAAGTGTATGTTGTTCGAGCAGGGTACATTATTTGCTACACCGATTAAGGGTAAAAAACAGTCAATCCTTAAAATTCATGTAGCCATCACAAATTAGCCTACAACCCAATTCTGGGCAAATGAAAAGGCTGAAAAGTGTGAACAATCAGAGTACGCATGCAAGTTCATGTCCACATAATCAGAATCAGAATCAGCTTTCTTGGCCAAGTATGCACGCATACAAGGAATTTGACTCTGGTTTTGGTGACTCTCCAAGTATAAGTTACATAATTGACATACACACAACTGTTAATCACACACCCCAGATAAAAAAAACAAGACAGAGAATGTAAATATTGTCATACACAAGTGCATGGGAGGCAGTCAATGGGCTTGGCTAAATGTGATACATCAGACTAGGGGTTGACTGGATGTACTAACACCTCTTCTCTCTCTCACCAGGTCCTCTGAACAGAAGCCTACCTACATTCAGTCTTTACTTCTGGTTCCAGACCCCACCGTACTCCTGACCAGTTCTGGTTCTGACCCTGTGGACCCACCCCTTCCTGTTTACCAACTATAAAACCCAGCCACTTCACCTTTATCAGTCAGTCCTGTTTTTTGACACAGTCCTAGGTGACTTATTTTCTCATTTTTGAGCGCACAGCATCCAAACACTGTTAGCTGTGGGCTGAATGGGCTAACATCCTGGCCCCATTCCTGACAGGCGATGCTCAACAGGCGAACAAAAATTTCTCGAAGGAAGAAATCACTGACTGTGATAAGCTAAAAACTGAGGTCCTCAAAAGATGCGGTGTAAGCATGAACTAGCAGGCGAGGATATGGTGAGAATGGTGCTTTGACCCAGAGTGGTCTACTCATGCGCAAGAGTTCAACATTTGGGGGAAAACCTGGGACTGGAATAAAGGTAACATGCTCCAGTTAACCCTTTGTCTCTTTCCTGTACAGGAGTGGTTCTAGTTAATGTGCATAAAATCATGGCTCTAATTGACTCCAGAAATAACATTTCCATAGTTGTTTGCCGTTTCATGTTGCTGCGACAGTGGTAAAAGGAAAAGGACATGATTACCTGTATTCATGAGGAAACTCGCCTGTATGGCACTGCATCCTGTGCGATTGGTTTTGAGGACCCTCTGCAGAAACTTACTGTAGCTGTCCTTAGCAATACACCTTTTCCCGTAATCTTAGGACAGGACTGGTCTAATATAAAAAGCGGCTCTATGATTACCACTCCTACCTCAAAGTTAGGCCTAATTGTGGATGGTGAAAAGCATGTCCTAGATTGCCTCCACACCATGTTTACCACCGGTATCTAGAGGTGACGTGGCTGTCCAGAGTGACATATTAAATGAAACCACGTCCTTTGAGGTCAGTCCTGATCCTCTAATCACTTTAGACTTCTAAGTTAGACAAACGCTGGGCTCCTTTAAATGGGAGCAATAGCATGATTCTTTAAAGATTGCTAAAAATGCAGTCATCCTCGTTAACAGCCAACGCATGGAACATCCCATGTCACAAGGGCCACAAGTTGTAATAAGTAATGATCTTTTTTATCTGGTGATAGATATGAGGGGGAGGTCCAGCCCCTGCTCTTAGTCCTGCGTACCTTCCAGTGGCAGGTCTGCAAACTAGTGCATACCCACCTCCTCGGAGCCCATCTGGGGACCGAAAAGACATTGGAACGAATAAAACTTCACTTATAACAGTCTTGGATTAATGAGGAGGTCCACCGTTTTTGTAGCTCCTGCCCAAAGTGTTAACTGCAACAAATTCCTAGGAGGGACCATGCTCCTCTTGTCTCTCTTCCTCTAATAGACATTCCCTTCGAAAGACTAGGGGTCAACCTCCTCAGACTCCTGAAACCCGCAGTGACAGAACACAAGTACATCCTGGTCCTCGTTGATTATGCCACCCAACTTCCCCGAAGCTGTTACTTTGTGCTCAACTAATTCAAAGACAATCACACAGGAACTGGTAGGGGTCTTTACGCAGGTCCAAACAGACCAGGGGATGCCTTTCACCTCAGAGACATTCAAGACCTCATCTTAGTCTTCATTCCCAGACCAATGGCTTAGTTGAAAGATTTAACCAGACTCTTAAACAGATACTGTATAAAGTGGTCTGTAAGGATGGGAGAAACTGGGACCATTTACTCCCTGTCATGTTATTTCCCTACCAGGAAGCACCTCAAGCCTCTAAAAGATTTCTCTCCCTTTGGGCTTTACGGACTACAGCCCTGTGGCATAGTGGACAATCTAAAGGAGGACTGGGAGAAGGAAGCTTTCCCGTCTACCAATATTTTAGAATATATCACACAATTATGCGGTAGATTGGGTACAATCCAGCTCATTCTAAAAGAGCAGCTGGTGAAAGCTCAAGCAGCACAGGCCGGCCATTATGACTGTGGTACGTCACTTCAAGAGTTCTGCCTGGGGGATTGAGTCATGGCCATTGTTCCCATATCCTATTCTAAACTACTGGCCCATTGGCAAGGCCCTTATAAAATTAAGGAGAGGAGCAGATTCGTCGAATATCTGGTCCAAAAACCTAATTGTTGGCTGACTGAACGGATTTATCATGTAAATCTGCTGGAGCCGTGGAAGGACAGGGATCCTGATCCCTGCTCCGGCCAGCACTGTTCTCTCTTTGCTCTAAAAACTAACCTTAAGTTAACTCAGGGCACTGAGCAGGCTCCTGTCAATAATGGAGAATCCACTGTATCCACTGAACAGTATCATCTCCAGACAGAGGAGCAGCTTCAGCGACACTTTCCTGCTCCACTGACAGACTGAGGAGATCGTTCCTCCCCCACACTATGCAACTCTTCAATTCCACTAGGGGGGGTAAACGTTAACATTATTCAGAGTTATTGACTATCTGTATACCTGCATTGTTATCACTCTTTATTTTAATATTTTCTTTATCAGTATGCTGCTGCTGGAGTATGTGAATTTCCCCTTGGGATTAATAAAGTATCTATCTATCTATCTATCTATCTATCTATCTATCTATCTATCTATCTATCTATCTATCTATCTATCTATCTATCTATCTATCTATCTATCTATCTATCTATCTAAACTTTGGCCCCAATTTGGCAGCCTCATAACAATGAGTGCTGGAAACAGTCATCTTGTCTGTCCTGGAGGTGGTAACCAAAACACCTGGAAGAACCTGATTAAGCACGACATTGTGACTGAGCCCAGGGTAATTGTCACGGAACACCCCTAATGAATTCTCGAGGCATTGTAGGCGGAGGTGGAACTGGAAATCAGACATATGCTGGACTTGGGTGTGATCACGGAGAGTCACAGTGTCTAGTTCAGCCCTATTATCCTGCTACCTAAGCCCGATGGAAGCTGGAGATTTTGTAATGACTTTCGCTGGCTTAACCAGGTTTACCAGATCGATGCCTACCCAATGCCGCGAGTAGACGCATGGAGTGGCTTGGTAAGGCAGAGTACATGACCACACTCGACATGACGAAGGGATACAGACAAATTCCTTTAACGGACTCTGCAAGGGCAAAGATCGCATTCAGCACCACTAGCGGACACTGACATTATCTTGTTCTCCCATTCAGCTTGCCTGGGTCTCCCATGACCTTCCAGCGACTGGTGGATAAAGTGCTTCAGCCTCCCAATGCCTATAGTGCAGCCTTCTTGGATGATGTTGTCATCTATTCCAGCATAGATGATACCTATGAAATGTCAAAGTTGTCCTTCATGCACTAGGAGAAGCCAGGCTCCAGATCAACTCCAAGAAATGTTTCTTTGGGTTAGCCAAGGCCAAGTATTTTGGCTACCTGGTGGGAAGGGGCACAGTTAGACCACAATGTTCCAAGGTTGATGCCATAATGAAATGGCCTCATCCGAAGACAAAGAAGCAGATGCCTTTCAGGATATAGCGGGCTACTACCGCTGGTTTGTACTCTACTACTCAGAGAGGGCCGCACCCTTAATAGATCTCACAGAGAAGCGAGCCCCTAACTACGTGATATACAGTAGAATGATAATGCAAATGCTGTTTTCTGTGACCTAGGACTAGGTGCCATGCTCAGCCAAAGTGTCAATGTTGCTGAACACCCCGTCTTGTTCCTGAGCTAGAAACCGTTGGAATGGCAGACCAGGTATGCAGCAGTTGAATGAGAAGCTTTGGCGATCAAATGGCCAGTGATGCAACTGAGGTATTACTTCCTAGGCCATGAGTTCACCCTAGTCATAGACCATACTGCCCTCCAGTGGAAGGCTGTGCATAATAGTTAAACCTGTGAGTAACAAGGTGGTTTCTGGATTGTCTACCTTACCGATTTATCACAAGGACTCTCTCCAGGCTAACACTAATGCCCTTTTTCACCTTCACGACCTCTCAGTTCGGACCGCCTGATCCAAGAAGCAGGTATCTGTAAAAAAAATTTTTTTTTTTTCAACCTGAGATTAGATATACAGGTACTCGTCGACTTACAACCGCGACTGGTTCCGACTGACTGGTTGTAAGTTGATCTGGACGTAAGTCGGCCTATGTTAAATTAAGGTAAGAATATTAGACTGGGTAATGATATTGTAACCATTTTAAAGTAATATTTTATCAACATTTTCTTACTTTCTAAGACAAACACAGCATACTACAGTACAATTTGTTTAATATGTGGAAAACGTACAAAATAAGAAATACTGTACTGTACATTTAATTCCTAGCACCACTGGTGCTTGGCTGCGGGTTGTCGATATCACCTTCATCAGTCGTGGCTGCGGACGGGGTGATGGGAGGAGTTGCTCTTTTCATAAACATAGTGAGCTTCGTCTGAATTGTTTGTTTTTTTTTCTCTTCATAAATTTCGCAATAAGGACGAAATGTGTCGCGTGCCATCCGTTCAATCCTCGCAAATCGTTCAATATTTGGGTCCATTTTTTCAAAATGAGTGAGGAGTTTATTCAGTAGAGATAAACCTTCTGACAATCCCTTTGTGGTGAACATTCGTTGTGGCACCTCCTCCTCTTCGTCTTTCTCCAATTCTCTTGTTTCTTCTTCCGCCACTCTTTCTTCTTCCAATTCTATTAGCTCTTCATTCGTAAGTTCACCTGATTCCCGGTCTAGCAACTCCTCGACATCTTCCATTTCACATTCCAATGAAAGGTCTTTTGACAGTTTCACTATTTCTTCACGAATCTCATCAAGTTCTTGTTCACTGTTAAATCCAGCAAAAGTATTTACATAACGCTTAACACACTTCTTCCATACGCCATTCATACACTTTTCCGTCACAGAGTCCCACGCGGTAGCAAGATTCTTTATACACTTAAGAATATTATACTGTTTCCAAAAGTCGCGTAGTGATAGTTCCGGGTCGGCATCTATTGCAGCTATGGCTTGGGCGAAGGCAGATCTGAGATAGTTTGCCTTTAATGTAGCAATCACACCTTGGTCCATCGGTTGAATAAGTGGAGTAGTGTTTGGGGGCAAAAAAAACACTTTCACATTGGGATAGAGATCAGCTAAGTGACGTGGATGTCCAGGCGCATTATCGAGCAACAGTAAAATTTTGAAGGGAATTCCTCTCTCCAAACAGTACTCACGCACTTGATGAATGAAACAATTACTGAACCAATCCTCAAATAAAGCCTGGTTCATCCAGGCATTACGGTTTGACCTATAATAAACTGGCAAAGTGTGCTTGTTCACATTCTTAAATGCACGTGGATTTTCGGAATGATAAATTAAGAAGGGCTTCAGCTTGAACCCCGCGATATTCCCGCCAAGCAGCAGAGTCAGTCTATCCTTGTGTGCTTTAAATCCTGGCATGCTTTTGGCTTCTTTGTGGATGTAAGTGCGTCCTGGCATCTGCTTTCAATATAACCCTGTTTCATCCACATTAAAAATCTGCTCTGCGAGATAACCCTCAGCCTTAATAATTTCGTTTAAACTGTCGACAAATTTACTAGCTCCTTCCTCATCCGCACTTGCTGCTACTCCAGTCACTCGAACATTATGCAACTGGAATCTTTTCTTAAACCTCTTAAACCAACCAGTACTTGCCACAAATTCTTGACTGTAGTCTTCTCCAGCGCGTTCCTTTAAAGTCGCAAACAGGCTTCTAGCCTTCGACTGTACTGTAAAGAGGCTTAACGGCGTCCGCTTTTGAATCTGATCTTCCATCCAAATGTTTAACAATTTCTCCATTTCATGGATGGGCCCGGTACGTTGCTTCGTAATCACTGTTGATTGCAAAGGTGCAGAACCTTTCACAGCTTCACGAATTCTATTTTTGTCCTTTAAAATAGTCGACACAGTAGAGTGTGATAACTTCATATCACATGCGATCGCATTCACTTTCTTTCCTCCTTCATACTGTTTTATTATCATCATTTTGGTGTCTAGATCAATGGCCTTTCTTTCCTTTTTGGCAGGCTGAGGAGTGCACAGAGACAATTTCCTCTTGGTAGACATGTTAGGGTTAAATTATTATCGAAAATTGCCAAAACAACAAGACAAAAACACACGTGGGGCAACACTGCTGCATATATTTTTACTGCTGCGTAGCGAGACTTGAGAGTGCGGGAAACTGCCACTGCCAACAGCTGGCGGGGGAAACTGTCGAACGCGTCGTAAAGTCGAACAGTCGTAACTTGCATAGGTCGTACGTCGACGAGTACCTGTACTTGGCTCATTTTCTTTAAAGATCATGTTATGGGATATTTTTTGTCGAGTATATATTATGCCCAATCCACAAAATTTACATTTCACTAGTTGTATTGGGTTTACTAGACCCGGGAGCAATGCAGTTGTGGAAACTGTAAGACAACAATAACATCAATTTAGAAGCATTGCTTCCACATACCCCACACCTAATCCCATCATATCAATCATACCAATCATTTACATCACCATCAACCATGAATACCCCTATATCACTTCTGTATTCCCATCCAACCTCCAACTTTCTCATTCACATACAATCCCTAATGTCATCAGACTGAGCATCCTACTTTCTTTTCAAAATGGAATTGGGGAGGGACACAACATATAACCTGAACAGCTTGACGACAGGGAGACAAGCTAGCTGCAGTCAGGTCAGTGTGGGACAAGTGGGTGGAATGCCTTTGGCTGTGCTATAACTTTGGGCACAGTGTTACTGTTGATGAGTAGTTTATACCATTTGCCCATGCAGTCTAAACCTGCCAAGTATGGAATTAAGACCCAGGCTGCCTGTGATGCTACATGGAACATGAAGGTATAGGCTGGATTTGTGTTCAACCAGACTAATTGTATCATTTCAATATAACCCTATATGTCATTCAGATTTGTTCAGTTCAAAACAATAAACATCAATAGCTCTGGAAGCCTTTTCTCATTTATATTTGTTCAATATTAATAATATATTTCACTTATATCTTAATTATTATTGATTTCTACACAAAAATCAAATTTTATAACTAGAATCGAACAGCACTTTCATTGAGAAATGTGATCTAGCAGAGAAATATTAAACATATTTACTGACTATATTGTTTGTACATGAGAAAAAAGTCAACATCTGTTAAGCAGTTTCACATACAACATTATGTTTTCATTATTTTAAAAACCCCAAAACACTGCTGGTATGCCAGCCCCATGAATACCAGCTGAGTCAAAAAATGAATACTAAACAACGGTTAAGAAAGACATTAATATTTTAAACAATTTAAAAAAGAGATTTGATAGACTGAAATAGTCCTCAAACATTCTTAGGTCCCAACACCCACTTTTCAGTGTCAATATTCTTTCTAATTAATTAAAATACTTAACTTGACATTTAGCCAGCAGAGATCTCATAACCTCCCTGACCTCATATTTCTGACGATCATTAACAAGAACAGAAGATTGCCTTTTAGAGCATGGGGACAGAAAGTAACCACAAGTTTTAAGCAGGTTTTATTATCATTATTAAATTGTTAAGGAATTAAATAAGCCCAGTACCTTTTTATATTCCAGACAAATGACAAATGTCATGAGTCAGGCAAAGGGTAATAAAGTAAGGCCTGATAAAATCTAGTGTGTTGGTGGAAGATTATATTTAAGATGTAGTAGTTCAAAGGACATTAACATTATCAGTATAGAAATCTCAAAAGGTCCGGATACATAGTAGCTTCTGTGGATTGAATAATGTTTAGTTAAAGGGAGCTGGAAAATATATGGTTATCTTACACAAGGGCTGCAGATAAGGGAATTTCTACCTTACTGTATGCCTCGCATAATTACCATATCTTGGCAATGGTAGGCCTCAGAGTTGCTGGTAAATTTATGGTAATTAAAGTGGACTAGACCACAGAGCATAGTAAACAGAAAGAATTTTGAGCAAGATTTCCTTTCTAAGGCTAACAATGCAGGTGTAATTCTTTTGGCTTTTACCTCCTTCCCAATTCCTTTTATGCATATTTTCAGGGCAGAAATAGAACTGAAAATTTGGTAGCACCATGCTACTTTCTGCTTTAGATCTCTTAAGTCACCTTTTAAAACATATGAGAATTTGAAGTTCTCAATAAACAAAGTTACTATTGAGTTATTGACTCTGCTGCTAGGAATCGCATGTCTACAGTCTTGCTAGTCACTTTGCAAAGTGGCTTTGTGCTGAGTTGATCGACTGCGTATTTCAAACATTTATTCTATTTTTGTGTGTGCAATTTTGGCATTTTCTTTTTTCTTCTATTTTATTGAATTTATTAAAAGGAAGTAACATTCCGGGCGGCACGGTGGCGCAGTGGTAGTGCTGCTGCCTCACAGTTAGGAGACCTGGGTTCACTTCCTGGGTCCTCCCTGCGTGGAGTTTGCATGTTCTCCCCATGTCTGTGTGGGTTTCCTCCAGGTACTCCGGTTTCCTCCCATAGTCCAAAGACATGCAGGTTAGGTGCATTGGTGAATCTAAATTGTCCCTAGTGTGTGCTTGGTGTGGGTGTGTGTGTGTGTGTGCCCTGCAGTGGGCTGGTGCCCTGCCCAGGGTTTGTTTCCTGCCTTGCGCCTTGTGTTGGCTGGGATTGGCTCCAGCAGACCCCCGTGACCCTGTAGTTAGGATATAGCGGGTTGGATAATGGATGGATGGAAGTAATATTCCATTCAAGCAAGTCCAACTTGACAAAACTAAATTCAATTTAGCCCCCACCCATGAGAAAAAGAGGAAGGCCAAAAGCCAGAGTAAAACTTTTGTTGAAGTTGAAGTTGAATACTTGTATGCTTTGCACATATAGAGCTAAAGTGAATTCTGTGCATGGCTGCCTTTAACACCTTTTCTGAAATGTTGAGTAAGAGATTCTTTCCCCACTATTCTCTGAGATTTTTGAAAGGACGGGAGTTTAAAATGTTTTTATATATTACAGAAATGCTTTTGAATTTCAAATAAATTAGGTTATGATTGAATCTAATTTCTTAAAAAATGATTTGTTAATGTATATAGGGATGATTTGAAATAGAAAAAGAAGTTTAGGAAGGATATTCATCTTGACAGTGTTAATTCTCCCTGCTAAAACAAGATGAAGGGTAGACCATCTATTCAAGTCTTGCTTAAGTTTTTCCATGCATACAGCAAACATTTGTTGAAAAAGAGCTTTATGTTTACTTGTGATGTTTACCCGTAGATATTTAAACTAATCTGAGATGATAAAAGGGAAGGTGTCCAATCTAATATTCTGTGCTAGAGAGTTCACTGGAATGAGCACACTTTTATTCAAATTAATTTTGAGTCCAAATATCTTTTTGAAATTCTGCAAGTGCTGTTAGGACTGCACACACAATATTTTGTGGATCTGAAATATGCAGTACCATATCATCTGCATATAGGAATATTTTCTGTTCAAGTCCTTCTCTGATAATCCCGTTTATCTCAGAAGCATTTTGAAAATGAACTGCCAATGGCTCAATAGTGATTGTAAATAGCAGTTGTGACAGGGGCCTCCCTTGTCTAGTACCACCTTTTAGTTTGAAGTAGTCTGAAATAATATTATTAATGTAATTTGACACTTCTGGACTGGTAAACAGTAGGTTGATCCATGCACATATGTTCGGGCCAAACCCTAATTTGCGTAATGTAGTGAATAGGTAGTCCCATTCAATGATATCAAATGCTTTTTCTACATTCAAAGGTAATAATATCTCTGGAGTGTTAGACTTTGTGGTTGAATATAGTACATTAAATAGGCATTGAAGATTGGAAGCTAAGTGTCTTCCTTTAATAAATCCAGTTTGGTCTTGTGATATTACCAAAGGAAGTACTTTCTCAATCCTTCTAGCTAGAACTTTGGAGAGTATCTTAACATCATTATTCAGAAGTGAAATTGGTCTGTGTGCACATTGTAATAGATAGATAGATAGATAGATAGATACTTTATTAATCCCAGGGGGAAATTCACATATTCCAGCAGCAAAAATATTAAATTAAAGAGTAATAAAAAAAAAAAATGCAGATAAAAAAACAGACAATAACTTGAATAATGTTCATAATAGGTTCTTATTTGTCTTAGGAAAAGTTTGCGGTAGAATAATATTGTCTGTGGCTTCTATAAATGTTGCCAATAAAAAGGGAGTTAATTTAATTGAATTTTTTTTTTTTATAAAATTCGGCAGGAGAGCCATCAGGGCCTGCTGCTTTTCTACTGTGATGTGAGTTTATAGTATCTAGTAATTCTAAGAGTGTCAGAGGTTTATCTAATTCCTCTGCACTGAGAGTATCTAGCTGTGGTATCTGCAATGCATTGAAAACGCATTAAAGCGTGTCTTGCCTTCCTTAAGAATTTATATTATTTACATTAATTGAGATGAGTAATATAGTAATATTTGCACAATACAGAAAATAGATGTGCTCTTAATTATATATGGTGCATGTTATTACACTTACTGTTTTTTCAATTGTTTTCATTGGATTTTATTTTTTAAATAAAATATATTTGTGTGGATGAATAATAAATATATATACTAAGTGAACTGCATAACAGAATGCAGAAACTGCCTTGACAATAGAACATTGGTAAAGTCCAGATACTATACAGGAATATACAGCATTACATTAAATGGTCATTGAACAATAGATAACTAAATGTCTGCATTTAACAAATCTGATATGATCTTATGATACTATAGGCAGGAGAAGTTTTTTTTTTTTTTAACTCTTATAGCCACAACTTTCCCCAGCTTGTTATTATCATTATTCAGAAGAGAGATTGGTTTGCAGAACACACACTCAAGTACATCAAATTTTTATTTAAAAATACAGTTATTGTGGCTTTTGGATAATGTCCATGGCAGAATGCTGTGTTCCTTCATCATTAGCATTGATGGGACTTGATTAATAGAGGATATTTTATAAAATTCTGTAGGATATCCTTTGGGACCTGTGGCTTTCCCACTTGGCAGTGACTTTATAGCGTCCCTAGCTTTTCTACATACAGTAGTCGGTTGAGCTATGGCATTTGTACTGCTACAAAGAAATTATTGGCTTCAAACTTGCACACATGGAGTGAAAAGACTCTAGGGGGGTTTGTGGTGGAAGTGGCAAAAACAAAGTGCCAGTCACCTACAGTTGATGTAAAATGTGAAAAGAAAAAGACAGATGATCAATAGTGAACAACAAAAAAAAGAAAACTCTGCAAAAATGAAAAGTACTACTCATCTGCACAGGTAGGAAACATCTTTTATTTTTAAAAAAAGTGCCCCCTGAAACAAAGAAAGGACCATCCACCAGCTAAGTTTATAAAAGTATTTAACAAACTATTAAAAAAACTGAAAAGAGGTAACCTCCTATATTTTAATATTTAAAGACAAAACATCTGCATATAATTTTTCTTTCAAGAAAAGGCTGCCTTATTAAAAATAAGCAGAACACCAAGATGTATATACATACTGTATACCAGTGCTTCCCAAACTCGGTCCTGGAGACCCACTGGTGTCATGAATTTGAAGGCCTGGGAGGCCAATGACTTGGGGCCCACAGACCTTGAGTGCATGGTGAAGGTTGGCTCTAAAACCAACACAGAGACACTGGATAAGGGCATGGTCCACTGTACAGCCTTCTGTGCCTAGTGCCTGCAGGGAGATAAAGCAAAAGGAAATGAGAGGGAATAAGAAAGGTATGAAGGGCTTGCATGTGGGACAACTGGGAAGTTACCTTAGAAAAAGCCAAAATGGAAATTTCAAAATGGTGTCATCCATCAACGTTTAAGACGGAGCCACAGAGTAAAGATAAAAATTTAAGGCTTCCTCAGGAAATGATATAGAACACAATGAATATCGATTTTTGGCTTCAGAAATCCCAGATTAATCACCCTGTTGTCCAAAATACTCTCCAAAGAAGTCATCGAAATTAATAAATCATGATCACCAATCATAACAGTGCTCTCATCTTAAAGCATGGTCACTGAACACATTAATCAGGTTTCTGTGGAAACAAAGTATGAAATTGAGATAACAATAACAATGAATTTAATAATGAATGAATAACAATGAAATTCTTCATAGTGAATCCAGGACCTATCCTCAGGACCATAACTCTTTCTGTGTACAAGGAATTTAACGTCACACTATTGACAGTGTGAATCCAGCAACTTTTTAACTGACTGTGGAATAAAATCTATCTGTTTTTGTACATCTGCGTCTCGATTGCCTCTCGTAACACCCTCGGTCCTGGCTGGTCCAAAACTACTAGCTGTCTTTATATTATTTTTTTTTATTACCTAGAAGGCAATTAAATATGACTCACAAAAAACAAGAGTTGCCTTTTGGATACTGCTTATACCCCTTCAATGATGTCTTTTACAGGTAGCAAAACTTTACACCTGCTATTATAGACTGAAATCAAAGGCTTCTTCTTTTTGGGCGTGTACACCGTCAGCATGACATTGCCAGATCCAAACACTAGCATGGCGAATTGCTCACGTACTAAAGTGACTATACCTGCAGGTGGAAGTCCCATTTTACTTCTGGTGCCAAGCAGCGTTGGTTTGCTTTGCAGCAGTCTATTAGCCAGCAAAAGTGGTGTGAAGAAGCTGTCTGTTGTTACGGTCCTGCCTTTGTCCAGTCTGATAGCGGTCACAGGACATCATATCTTTGATTGCTGGTACAACAAATAGTTCTGAGGAGGTATTAGGCACAGCACCCACAGTGGTCATCACTGCTCTTGTGAAAAGAATGGAGATAAATGCCATCAACTCAGAGAGGGAGAGGCAAGTTTGTTGTACCACGTGAACGTCACTGTGAGAATAAAACTGAATAATAAAAAAATAGACACTAACTTTCCCAAGTAGCCAAAATTTGCACTGGGTGTTACAGATTCAAATCAAATTATGTTTTTATTATATTATAGTAATAATAATAATATCAGCTCACTACTTAAAACGTAGAGCGCCTGGTCTCGAACCTGGGACCTTTGGGTTATAAGGCAGCAGTTCTTACCTCTACACATTTCAAGAATACATATCAACTTCCTGTCAATTGACATTTCAGCTTGGGTTTTTAACTCATTAACAGCAACATGTAAATTAAATGCTTTTTTTTTTTTCTTTGGTTATATTCTTGAATAAAAGCGCACGTGTTTATTTGATATATTGACTAATTACACAGTTCAAGTGATTATTAGTATTAATATGGAAAAAGTCTCTGCTTTAGGTATATGTTCAGCATTTCTTGCATTTCCTGTCATCCTATGTTGTAGACATGGAACACACATGAAATGTATGTATTCCAAATAACAATATATTATTTACCCTATTAAACTCCAGGCACTTCACACCATGATAAACACACCTGAGCTCTGAGAATTCTGTGACGGAATGGTCAAAAGTTATTACTTCCAAGGTTTCATGCGACTTTAACATGCTTTGTGCCATTATACACTTCACGTTATTATTAGTATAACATGGAAAAAGTTTCTGCTTTAGGTATGCATTCAGCATTTCTCACATTTCCTTTCATTCTACACTTACCCAGATCTTTGTAGACACGGAACACACATGAAATACATGTATTCCAAATAATGATATACTGTATTATTTACCCTGTACAACTACAGGAACCTCACACGCAGATAAGGAGCTTTGGCTTGAGCTGAGAGAACTTTTTTGCCTGTATTGAGCTCCGTTAAGGCAAGGGATGGGACAGCAGGCTGCTTGCTGCTTGTGCTGATTGACACATTTACAAAACAAAAGATGCTGATGGAGAGGTGCAAAGAGATTTAAGGTGGGCCAGGGTTACAAGTTTTTTCAAAGGCTTCAGGGATTCTAGTGTTAAACTGAGTAGAATAGAAGGACTTACAGTACTCTTCTAATGTGTGGGTTATAATTTTATGGTGAACAATTTTATCTCCATCTGTGTTGGAAATTTCTGTTGCTGCGTTGTGAACTTCCTGCTTGTGGATTTGTTGAGCTAAGATCTTATTAGCCTTCTCTCTGTATTCATAGTATTGCTGTCATGATTTAAAGATGAGCTGTTCCATTTCTTTTGTTGTCAAGAGGTTAAATTCCAATTGCAAAACTGTATTTTCCTTTAAAGTGCCTTATTTTGAGACCTGGCATATTCTTGATCTATTCTGGTAATTTCATTGATTAGCTTTGGCATCTTCTTGGGTTCCGATTTATTAGATATGAAGTAATCTGTCCTCTTAAAAAAGCCTTCAGAGTTTCCCATACTATTCCTGCAGAGACCTCTGAAGATGCACTTGTCTCTAAAAAATAATCAGTTTGTTTATAGATGAATTCTGTACATTTCTCATCAGCTAATGACGGGGTTAAGACGCTAGGTACGAGATGAGTTTGTTGGGCAAAGTGATTTAAACTCCATGATCAGAAGGGCATGATTGGAGTTAAAAGTAGCATTATATTTGCAAGATTTGATATTGAGTAATAAATTATCATCTATAAAGAAATAGTCAATTCTTCAGTAATTGTAATGTACTGGTGAGAAGGAGGAATATGCTCTTGTGCTTGGATTTAAATTTAAAATTTTTTGTTATTTATTTATCATCCATTTATATATAAGTATAGACATATAAGTGAGACATATAAGTAAGAAATATAAGTAACACACAACTTTACTTATCTATAGCACCTTAGATTCTCTGACCGTGTCTTATCTGCATAACTGCGGTAGCTCAAATTGTGTTTCGGTATAATCTGGCCAAATGGGTGCATAGAAATTGAACAGCGGAACCAGAATAGATTCTTGTGGTATGCTGTATTCTATATTATGGATCTGTAAACTGCAATCACCACAGCTAACAAAGAATTTTCTACCTATTAAATATAACTGAAACTAACTTTGACCAAGGTGATTTATAAGAATTCTGTGGTCTGTGGTGTCTAATGCTGCAGTCAGGTCTAATAGAACAAGAACAGACATGTGGCCTTTGTCAGCATTAACCCTCAGGTTGTTTACTACTTTAATTAGTGCAGTTTCTGTACTATGATTTGTTTTAAAATCTAACTTAAACTTACCAAGAAATGAATGTTTATGCAATAGTTATTTAATTGCTGAAAAACTGATTTTTTTTAGAATTAAAAAAATGGCAGTTTACAAATAAGATAGGACTGGAAAGCCTGATTGGGCTAAATGACCTGTTCTGGTCTAAATTTGCAATGTAAAATTTATGTTATGAAAATAAATCTGAAGTTGTCAAGTACGGAAGAATTAAGATTGTTTATCTTGTGCAGAGGTTTAACTACTGCAGTCTTTAGACAATTTGGGAAGAGTCCTGTATCCAATGACAAATTAACTATGTCAAGTATACTATCAATTGGTACATCTGTGACATAGTTAAAAAAGCCAGATGGGACTCGGCCAGGGACACAAGTGGAGGGTTTTAGCTTTAAAAATATTATATAGAGGTAAAGTAAACCTATTTGAGTGAAGGAATTTAATTCACTAAAAAAAGCATGCTGAAGTTCAACAGGATTAATTTTGGAGGGATTTATTACATTACATATTGTTTAGTTTATGTTTAAAAAATGCAGCAAAAACCTCACAAGCTTCGGTAGAAGTTATCAGGAGGCGTTTCATTGATTGAATTGGGTTTAGAAGAAAATCAATAGTTGTAAATAAAACTCTTGAATTTCCTACATAATCGTTTATAATTTTAGAACCATAGGACTGTCTCTCAAGATAGATTACATTGTTGTACTATGTGTAGGCTAGCTAATGTGTCGATTAAGATCAAAAGAGTTCAATAAGTTATAAATTCTCTTGCTTTGCTGTCACACTGGTTATCCACATTAACATTGAATTCACCTACTATTAGGAACATATCAAATCAGAGTTAATATCCATAATAAAACTGAGAATTCCTTGATAAAAGAAGCATTATATAATAGAGGTCTATAAACGGTTAATTATGAGAAACTATGTCACTCCTTGAATAACTAAAGTGGAATTCTAAAAAGACACTAAATTACCAAAACTGGTTTCATTACAATTTAATTGGGTCAAGAAAAAACTCATTTTAAACCACCACTTTTCTTATGTTGGCAAACACAATGAACAAAATTGTAATTTGGAGGTACAGTATCTGTTAATATTGCTTTGCCGTCCTACCTAGCCATGTTTCACTCAATGTTAGAAAATCTAATTTCCTATCAGTGATAAGATTGTTAATTTAAAAAGTCTTACTGGTTAATGTTTAGTGAAGCCACATTTAAAGTCTCAGAATAGCATAGCTGTATCACAGTATTAGGGCAAATTAAGTAATTTGCTATACTGCTATAATGTTATTATAGAGCTGATACAGTGCACATCAGTAGGTGAAGCAAATGCACAATTATCGTATCATAATATGGGTTTGTAGTTAACACTAAGACTAGAGCTACACAGATGATTTAAACCAACATCTTCAACCAGGTGTGGGGTGTAGCAGTAGATGCTCGTGTCCACCTCTCGAACCCTCAGGTACCACTCTTCAGACCAGGTGAAAGTACAACAATATTTTATTTTATTATTGTACAGTGCACAAAGCACTCCACACACCACACTATTCATATAACCAATAACTCTTCAATAAACACAATCCTCCACTCCCAGACACGTCGCCACCCTACCTCCCAGCTCAGCTCAGTGTCTGGGCTTACCCATAGTCCTTTTATAGCCCCTGACCCGGAAGTGGCTCCAAGCCAAACCCACAAGTCCGTTTTCCTTCCGGGTCAGGGCAAAGTCCTTTTCTTCATCCCGGGAGCACATCGCTTCTTCCAGTCACGTGACTGGGATGCACTCCCGGGTTATAGGGCATGCCAGAGCCCACTAGCCCCCCTACAGCGACTCCTGGCGGCCCCCAAGGTATCCAGCAGGGCTGTGTCAAAACACCACAAAGTCCATGAGGCCCTGCTGGAACTCGGGGCGCAAATATGCTGTCCGGAGGGCTCCTCCTAGCGGCCTGGGGGTGACGACCGGAGTCCATAGCCGGTCGTCTGTCACAGTCCCTCCCCCTTAGCGACGACCAGTGGGGCGGAGCATTGATTCCCGCGAGGGACGTCTTCCTCCAGGAGAACGCGAGATCCGGGCCGTGGTTCTGCTGTCTAGATCCCCCAGCGAACCTTGGGGGAACGGTGTATCTGCAATCCCACCGTTCCCCTGTCCTCCGGGGACAACTCCTCCACACATGGCCCGGTTGCCGGCAGTTGTAGCACCGCCGACGTCCTCCTGGTGGCCTCTCTTCCCGAGACCTAAAGCACCTCGGGAATTCTGTCAGCTCCACCCTGTCCCCCGCCAAGGAGGGGTTAACAGCCGCTTTGCTGCTCTTGGCCCGTTTCTTTTCCCTGTTAGGAGACCCGCATTTCTGTGTGGGGATCTCCTGCTTTCTCTGGGGCTTGTGCACAACGTGAGGCTCTCTATGGAAGAGAGAGAGCCTCTTTGCTGTTTGCACGCCCGTTGTCCTATGTAAACTCGGAGGCGGCGTCATTAGTACCGTATCGCTCCGGGTAACAGCACTATTCAGCTGTCCCGGGACGATCGGTGCTTCCCCCGCCTCATCATTAACCAACGGCAACCCCCTTATCACGCGGATCGGGCTTTTAACGTCCGCCTTAGTCCCGAGCAGCGTCTGATACCGCTGCTCCGGTTCTAACGGACAATTACCCGACCACTCCGTCATGGTGCCACATTCCCTTGTCGGATTCACAGTGCTTTGGCAACCGCAACTTATTAAACGCGGTGCCGATTCACACTGCGTCCCCTTATTATATACGGTACAGAGGGCACCTACCTGCACCGCCGCATTAATCGAGGCCGGGGCTTCACGGCCTAACCGCCGAAGGTATTCCTGCAATCCCCTCAACGGCGTTTCGGCTGCAGCTCCCAGCTCTTCGACACGCTCCTTCACCTCCTGTAGTCCCTGGAAGAAAGCGTAAAGGGGCGCGAGACATT
The DNA here is from genome assembly GCF_900747795.2 of Erpetoichthys calabaricus. NCBI lineage: Eukaryota > Metazoa > Chordata > Cladistia > Polypteriformes > Polypteridae > Erpetoichthys > Erpetoichthys calabaricus. The sequence continues at coordinate 205,252,470 of NC_041394.2, read as the reverse complement.
TCTCGAGCTCCTGCAAGTTTGTAAAGTTATTTATTTCGGCCGGCAGTAAGGCCACTTCCTTATTTAGGTCACCTGCCGACCGGGAACCAATGAGCACGTCCACTCCTGGCACGTGCTCTGCTGATGAGCGCAAGGGCTCCTGGGATATGGAGTCTTCTGAGCGACGGGTGGCTACAACAAGCCGACTGGGATCTGCCTCTTTCACTTTAGCGGCAGATCCTTCAGTCACATTCCGTCTCTCTTTTTTATTTAATGATGGCGCTGCTTCGCTCGCCGCCCCCTTCCCCTTCAGGGAGCCCAGACTTGTCGGGGAAGCACTGACCTCACCGAAGGCTTGTAACTGACCTTCCTCCCGGTCGCCATCGTGCGAGGTCATGTGAACTGTGTCCGCGTATGGGCTGCTCCTCTGCCGACTCCTAGAACTGGTCGCCGTCTTGTTTTCGCGGCCATCTTGCCTAGGGGTGAGGCGGGCGTGCTCTTTGTCCGCTTCGTGCAGACAAGCCTCTGCAAACAGAGAAAAAGAAGCTCCCGGCGGTGCGTGTGCATGCCCAGCACTTACCTCGGAACGTAGGTGGTCTTTCTCCAACTCCCTGTAATAGTCCTCGGGAGTTGCCATGTGGCAACGTTCCGGCTGCTGCCCCGCTCGGGTTTGCTCTGCTTTGAGCTGCGCCCGGTCCTCCTCACTGCCGGTCAGGTAAGACCATAGCGTCTCCAGCCCGTCTGGGACCGAAGTCTTCTGGCTAACTCCAGCCTTCTTCCCAGTCTTCTTCCCCATACTCGCCTGCTGTAGAGGACGGCTCTCAGCTGCAGCGCTCTTGGTCGCGGGTGGAGTTTTCACCTCCGCGGTTACTAGAGGGACCTTCGTAGGGTTCTCTGCCACAACGAATTGAATTATTGATGCAGATCCTCTGCCAACAGACGGCCAGAGAATCCTGCTGACTACGCCAGTGTAGCAGTAGATGCTCGTGTCCACCTCTCGAACCCTCAGGTACCACTCTTCAGACCAGGTGAAAGTACAACAATATTTTATTTTATTATTGTACAGTGCACAAAGCACTCCACACACCACACTATTCATATAACCAATAACTCTTCAATAAACACAATCCTCCACTCCCAGACACATCGCCACCCTACCTCCCAGCTCAGCTCAGTGTCTGGGCTTACCCATAGTCCTTTTATAGCCCCTGACCCGGAAGTGGCTCCAAGCCAAACCCACAAGTCCGTTTTCCTTCCGGGTCAGGGCAAAGTCCTTTTCTTCATCCCGGGAGCACATCGCTTCTTCCAGTCACGTGACTGGGATGCACTCCCGGGTTATAGGGCATGCCAGAGCCCACTAGCCCCCCTACAGCGACTCCTGGCGGCCCCCAAGGTATCCAGCAGGGCTGTGTCAAAACACCA